>NC_040894.2:4033543-4070434 GCF_900634795.4 Betta splendens | reverse complement strand
TTATGTCGTGTTGTGAACTGTCGGGAGGAGCATTAGCTTACGTTGCTAATGTTAGCTTTTGCATTAGTCTGGCTCACAGCAATTCAAATACTAATTCAGTAATTAATCTTGTTTTTCCAGCCACTAACGGCAGATGAGGGGAAAAAATAAGGTTTGGGCTAAATAAAAAAATCTGTGGATTTCTAACAACTGTCTGCTTTGGTCCAAAATAAAAGGCTGCACAATGTAACCCTTTTTTAAAAATGTTAAGCATTGTCCGAAGGTTTGTCTGTAAACTAAAGGAGTAATGCTATGTGTACAATACACACTTTACAATTTTTACAACACAACCAACTTGCTTTTCAGCAAAGTATCACTTCATCCTTACTGCTCTGTCTTTCTCTTTCTCTCTGTCTCTCTCTCACACACACACACACACACACACACACACACACACACACACACACACACACACACACACACACACACACACACAAATATAATAACTTTTCTTCAAAATGAAATGCTGACATTACGGAATTCTTGTTTTATAGTGAAACTGCAGGGAGATTAATAAATGTGGTTTACATTAAGGTCTATAGAGCGTTTTGGACAATGAGGGTCTCCAGAGGGAGTATCTGGCTCTACATAAAAATTAACCATCAGTGATCATGTAGACATCTACTCTGTGCAATATTTGTCCAAAACTGTACAATATTTGTATTATGTTTATACAATAAACAGTAACTCTATTACTCTACTCCAACCACCTGTACAGTGTTGTATTGTGCCAACTTAACCAAATTTGATTTGTTGCTTTACTTTACTGTGCCTATGCTGTGGAACCATGAAAGTGTTTTTTATTCTTATTCTTATATTGCAATCAATCTGATTTTGTTGTTAATCTTTGACATATCCAAGACTCTAATCACCACCAAAACCACATCCACCTACTATTCAATGTGTAGTTTTCCTAAAGAAAGGCAATATTTTAAATAGGAAACCTGAAATTTATGGGGTTAAAATCCTGAAAATGGATAAATGCTTAATAGTATTGGATAGTTCTAAAGTACAAGTGATACAAAAGTACAAAAAAATCCAAAAAATAAATACTGATGTATAATGATTTTAGGTGCCTTGCAAGGGTCTTGAAAGGGAGTTTATTTGAGAGAGGCATAGTTTATATAATATATAACAACAAGGATTTACTTACAAGCATTTGAATTTATTGAATGAAATATTTTACATACAGAGATACAACAAAGTTAAATAATGTCTTTAATGAACAAAGCTGCAGCATCTTAAAATCATACAAACTAGAACCACTTTATTAGTGACATAATAAAAAGGAAGGTTATAAAAATTGAGGAATTATGTTAGATACAGTATATGTTATGTTGTAAAGTTTTCTGTTTGTTGTTGTGAAATCATTTAAATTCAGACTTGATTAGATTGTGGTGTGTGCTGCTCTGTGTTTCAACCAGAACGATCTGAAATATGATGACTTTTTGGAGCAGCTGAGCCATAAAGTACGAGCTGAAAACAGCCTCCTTGTCCACGTCTGTCTTCTTCTGCTCCTGCTGACTTTTCTGTGCTTCTTCGAACATTTCGTCTGTGTAGAATGCTCCTCCGTTTGCAGCCACTATTTCATCCACCTTCTTGATGAGTTCAATCACCTGAGTTCTGTTTTTGTAGTTCTTGTTGTTGAAGACGTGGAAGCGGTTCCCGCACCGACTCAGGAGCTCTTGAAGCTTCGGGTGACTGTTCCGTAAATACACCTGTATAGATATGTCCCGCTGAACGAGTTTGTCCCCATGAGTGAAGAGAACAATCATGTGATTTGAGGCTCGGGGTCCAAAGAGCTTCTCCAGGGCTTGGACGCAGTTTTCTTCTTCTTTGGTAAACCTTCCGATCTGAAGGACCAGCAGGAAGACGTGGGGACCAGGAGACGACATCTGGATGCACTTTGCAATCTCATTTCTTATGGTCTCTGCACTCTTAGTTGTGTCTAGGATCCCGGGTGTGTCGACCACATAGATGGGTCTGGAGCAGTGAGCTCGTTCTCGCTGACAGGTTTCTGTCACTGACTCTGAACTCACGTTGGACTCAAATAATCTTTTGCCTAAGATGGTGTTACCAACGGCACTCTTCCCCACACCAGTCTTCCCGATCAGCACAATCCTCAGAGGAGGACCTTCAGGCAGACTGGTTTTCTTAAAAATAGATGAAAACATGTCAAAAAACTGGAGTGAGCTTTAATAAACGCCGAGACTTCACCCTCAAGCACTGAGCTGTTGTTGCTCATCGCTAGTGAGTGAACAGAAAGAGAAGCGTCTGATGTAGAGGCAAGTTTCAGTGTTGGATCCTCCCACAGGGTGGATCCAGGCTTTCAGGAAGCTTATAAGAGTCAAGTCCGTCTGGCTGCTTTCACACTGCTCCAGAGACTCTGCTCAGACCTGTTCTCTGTCAAGCAGCTGATAAGATGAGTCATAAATCGTCTGCATCGCGTAAGTGACTTACATTTCATTACCGCTGGTCAGGGCTCACTGTACATCCACATCTTCTGCATTCTTAATACAATATATATATAATATATAATATATAATTATAATATACATCAGAAAGTCTGTGAAAAAATGGAAGTTGTATAAAATACGGCTGTTGTTTTTATGTGGCAAATCCAACGTTTGCTTTTCAGTGGGTGGAGCTGTGTCAGGGTGGAGCTGACGACAGATGCATTTGAATAATAATGTCCTACCTTCTAAAGGGATAAAGATGGTTGAAGTAGTTACATAGCGCTTCACTTGGCTCTGACCAACAACTATTCACAACATGATATGATCACTGAGTTTACAGCAGAAATCTATAATTTTTTTTACAGGATATAAAGTTCACCATGACAACAGGCTCGTCATCACTCTGTTTGGAAAAAGTGCTGAATTTAGAAATACCATTGGAAATAAAATCCTCAAGAATGCGTTTAGTCACATGTCTGATTGCTGTGTGACAGGAGAGAGTAGCACCGTCAAAATAATTAATACTCCTGACTTCTTTGATGAAGATTCCCGGTTCCCAGATCAGCACATTATTGACTGCATGGCTCTTTCTTATCCTGGGCCAAACCTGGTTATATTGGCTGTAGACTCTAAAAACAGCCAAGACAAAGAGGTGATAGATCAAATCAACAAACTTCAATACATCTTTGGAGAAAACATTACAGCCAACCTGGTCGTCTTGTTGCCAACCACAGACGTCCTTAAATCACCTCATCATTTGAAGAAACGTTTTAGAATCCATCTGAAATCCATGTCTGACAAACTGAACTACAGCGTCTGTAGTGGGTGGTGTTCAGGTCAATGGTCATTCCAGTATAACTTCAACAACTACAGTGAAGATGTTGTGCTAAAAAGAAAGTCCACCTTGGACAAGAGAAGGTGAGAAATCTGTGGTCATCAATTATAAAATCCATTTCCATGATGCAAAGTGACAGTGATGGCTTCTCTGTGTCTGGTTTTGTTGGTGTTGACTTACTGTTTAATCCTTAGATGTTCACCTCTGCATCACCAAGAAAATCAAAGTAAGGGCTGGATGTACTTACTGATTCATCTTAACCTAAAACTAACAAGAGCCTAAAGTGTGTGTGTGTGTGTGTGTGTGTGTGTGTGTGTGTGTGTGTGTGTGTGTGTGTGTGTGTGTGTGTGTGTGTGTGTGTGTGTGTGTGTTCACAGGAACCAACCCTCAGACCTCATCCAGCTCCCAACGTACATTAACAGGTACCATCTCTGTATGTCATGTTGTGTTTGTAAAGAGAAACCGTGCCATGTACTCCGCAGTGGTACTTATTACACTCAGAGGAATGATCTGGGATATTTCAATCAGCTGTTTGTCCACCTGACACACCCAGGACACTGCAATACTTTACTTGTTTCAGTGTGTACAGTCAGAATTTCTGATTCTGTATTTGTGAAAATATGCTTGTTCCCAGAAGCTAATACCCGGACGAGGCGCAGTGTCCGATGGTCATTCAGAGGTACTAAAGACAAAAAAAAAGACAAACGTACTAACATGACACTGAGACACATGTGTCTTTGAGAAAGTATTATGCAAATTTAGAAAGTAGAAGAGTTTTAGATAATGGCTTTAACTTTATCTTTTAGGTTCCAGGGCATCTGCAGAAGCAAACAATCAATTTAACATTGTTCTGCTGGGACTAACTGGGACGGGAAAGAGTGCGTCAGCAAACACCATCCTGGCTGCAGCGAACCTTTTACGGGATTCAAGTCAACTGTTCAAATCGGAACTCAGCTCGGTGCCGGTCACCACCAAGTGCGAGGCCAAAACTATAACGTTTCACAAGAAGAGGGTGACAGTGGTGGATACTCCAGACTTCTTTAATGAACACCTCAGTGAATCTAAAGCACAGACAGACGAGTGTAGGAAGTACTGTGAGCTCAGGCAGAGTATGGTGCTAATCGTGCTTCAACTGGGCCGCTTCACAGACCAAGAGGTCGGGATATTAGAGAAACTGGAGGACAAGCTCAGCCTCGGCATCAGGCAGAAAACCGTTGTCCTGCTGACCCACGGTGACGGTTTCAGGGGCAAAATCGAGAAATTTATAGACGATCGGCGTCCCCTCAAACATCTCGTGGAAGCCTGTGGAAATCGCTACCATGTGTTCAACAACACCTCCAAGGACCCGAGACAAGTCTTGGAGCTGATCAAGAAATTTCCAGACATTGATGTATTTTTACCAGAACTTACAGAGAGAAGATCGCATTTTATGTGTTTATTTTAACTTCTCTGTGGTGACTGATGATGAAAACAAATAGAAATAATACAACTTATCCAGAAATTCTATGACTGCAACCAGTTGCAGTCATTAAAATGATTATGAAATCTTTTTTCAGTTTGGACTCTGTGTGCTTGTCTTTTAGGTTGCGGTCAGTCAAATATCAGTCAGTCAGGTGCACCTTTTAAAAGTCAAGTCAATTGAGGTGGGCTGTGTAGGTCCTACCACAGTGGGGTCCTGATGGAAAAAGGCTTCCTCCTCAGTGGAACTGTATCCGGGTCCTAGAATGGCTCGTCATCTCCTTCATCAAGGGGCGAATCCAACTTCCAATCTCAATAACCTACAGTAGTCTGTACAAAACTCTTGTTTACAGTCACAAATGTTCTTATCCAAGTCCCGCCAAGTATGAAATGTGCCATCCAACTCTCTGTTATTACGATAACATAAAGTTAATGTTAAGTACCTTTATGTGTGTTTCCCTGTTTAACACTAGTTTATGATTAGTTTACATTTTAATCGTGAGATCAACATGTTTGGCTTTCGAGCATGAACACACATTATATGGAAACCTAAATCATACATTTACATACAGATTAAAAGATGGGAAAACACTCGTTGATGACTCGTTTTTTCGTTTTCTCTGGTCCCAAGTGTCACGTGTCAATTTCAGGAGAGAATAAGGGTTTTGCTGACATTTGTGAAGCTCAAGGCAACAGATGAACAACCAAGACCAGTCTGTAACAATGTTTTTTTGTTGTCTTGCTGCTAGTGAATGTAAAAGCATGTTTTTAAACTCTGATCCATCCAGTTAAACACCAGGCTACTTGCTGTTCATACACAAATATGACTTCCACAGTTGACTATGAAGCAGCTCAGACAACACTAGATGTCTACACATAGATGAGAAAACCATGAAAATAAACCCATCATTGATAGGAATGTTGTGGTGTGGTAGAGACATGGCCTAAGTAACAGAGCATCTTGGAATGGAGCACTAGTCGAGAGAGTGTGTTATTGCTGGGGGTTACGTTGCTTAGAGATGTACCATAGAACGCTTAAGGTCTGTGTGTAATGTCACCTCTTAGCCCTGAAATAGCCCTGTACTAACCAGAGTAGTGTTCTGAATAGAATAGAACTGTCTCATCTGTGATTGGTCGAAACGGGCCAGCGTGCTTGGTCACGTGATGATGCAGGACGTAGACGCGATGAATTGAGCTGCACAATCATCGCCGTTTCTAAAATAACTTTAGTTTATTATACTTTGTAAATTCTCCTGTGGTAACATCCTTAGTGATTTACAGCAGCAGAGCCACCGTCTTTCATACAGCTCATTTTGACACGCTGTAAACGGAAGAGGAGAGAAGCTAACCACTGCGGTAGGCTAACGGACGTCTCCTCCGCTCGCGTGCAGCTCTGCTCCGCTGCCGTCATGGGAGGCTCCGTGCTGCCGCTGCTCTCCGTCGTGCTGTCCGTCTGCTCCGCTGTGGGAGACGCGGAGGGACCCCCTCACGTCGACGGTTCCCCTCCTGCTAAGATCGGTAAATACAGCTTTGAAACAACATAGTCAGTCGTTAAGTTTAGCGCAGTGATGCTAATGTTAGCTTGCTGTCACAGCGTTAAGCTAGTCTCATTGAGCGCTAATAATCTTTAGCTTGGGTCCATTATTTATCACCGTGCAAGTGATAAGAACACAATTATTTTCCACATAATTAGTTATATGCATGTTTCTGAACTATCTTTGCATTATGTTAACGTAACCACACTAAACACAATAACATGGCGTTATTGTATTCTATTTAGTTTTATATTCATAGTTTTGCCTCAATTCCTATTCAATATTGTATGTAAATATTTAGAAAAATCACATGCTTAAAACCACACGTTATCATTGTAAACCTCACCAGAAACGTGTCCACCTGTTCAGATTATAATGAAATATTTCTGCAATCTTCTTTGTTGTCAATCAAAAAAAGCATTAATGTACATCGTCCTTCTGTTTGCAAATATATCACCATAGCTGAACATCAGAATACACAGTAACCCTTGATGTCATGTGTAACAGCGGTGGTTGGGGCAGGCATCGGAGGCAGTGCCACGGCCCACTTCCTGAGGCAGCATTTCGGCCCAGAGGTTCAAGTGGACGTGTTTGAGAAGGGCGAGGTCGGAGGTCGCCTTGCCACCGTGACCGTCAACCACAACGACTATGAATCTGGAGGATCCATCATCCACTCCCTCAACCTCCATATGCAGGAGTTTGTCAAACAGCTCGGTAGGTTGACATACACATGTGTGTGTCTGTCCAAATGAACAAGTCATCACTGTTGTACATCTTTGTGTGCCCCCCTTAGGTTTGAAGTATCGCCGCAGTGTGGCTGGAAAGACAGCGGTGTTTAATGGTGAGGAGGTGATTCTGGAGGAGACAGACTGGTATCTGCTGGACCTGTTTCGGCTGTGGTGGCGCTACGGCATCAGCTTCATACGCCTGCAGATGTGGGTGGAAGAAATTATGGAGAAATTCATGAGGTAAATTTGAATAGGTATAGAATGAATGCACAATACTGCCATTTAGTGGATTTTAGTGAGTACAGCACACAATCAGCTATTTATTGCTTACTTTCAGCATGTGGAACTGAATGTTTACAAATGCTGCTTCCAGAATTACTGATTAGCTTCTCATCTTGTGTGTGTGTGTGTGTGTGCGTGTGCGCGTGTGCGTGTGCGTGCGTGCGCGTGCGTGTGCACGTGTGCGTGTGTGTGTGTGCGTGCGCGTGCATGAATAATAAAGGATATACAAGTACCAGGCTCATGGATATGCCTTCAGCTCGGTGGAGGAGCTGCTGGACTCTCTCGGGGGGAGTGGGTTTATCAACATGACCCGGAGGCCGCTCTCTGATTCCCTGCTGGAGCTGGGTGTGTCGCAGCGCTTCATCGATGAGGTCATTGCACCGGTCATGAGGGTCAACTATGGACAGAACGTCAGCATCCCTGCCTTCATAGGTCAGATAAATACAGAGCGGAGCAGAGGAGGGAGATGTGTAAAGCTGCAGGGCTGAATTTAGTGCCAGTACATATCTACTCTGTACTGATTTAGGTCAGGAGAGAAGAAAGGAAGGAAAAGAAAACATGCCTAGCATGAATAAAAAGAACAGAAGGGTGGAAAGGAAGGTGTCGGGGGTGGCCTGTGGGATTGAGAGAACAGTAAAGTGTGTGGGCAGCTGATAATTGGTTTACAGCACTTGGCACTGTATATTATAAATGCACGTGTGTGTGTGTGTGTGTGTGTGTGTGTGTGTGTGTGTGTGTGTGTGTGTGTGTGTGTGTGTGTGTGTGTGTGTGTGTGTGTGTGTGTGTGCGTGTGCGCGCGCGTGCGTGCGTGCGTGTGTGTGTGTGTGTTTCAGGCGCTGTTTCTTTAGCTGGTGCCCAGAACAACCTGTGGGCGGTGGAAGGAGGAAACAAGCTGGTGTGTTCTGGCCTGCTGAAGATGGCCAATGCTAACCTGCTGCGAGCACAAGTCAACGCCATCACTCCCATTCAGTCTGGTACTTAACCTCAACTGAACCACATTGAGCTATCAGTTAATTATAACTGTCTTTCATAGGGATTGTTCATTTGTGTTTTTAATTAAGTGATAACAACAATGTCCTGTCCATAGGTCTCATTTCTCCGAGATTGATTTTCAGTGTTTTGAATTTTTTCTTAGTATTCCACAGTTTTTGGTACTAAAAGTGAAGTAATTAATTTGAAGGATTTAAATGCATGCAATATATTTAACACCCACATTTCACCATTAACATACTGTGATATGACCAGTAATTTATATCAGTAAGCTTTCAACCAAAATCAGTCATTTGATTATCACACTGAGTACATTGCACACAATAAAGCAGACTTACATGTAATGCAACACAGTACCTGTTATTGTCTGTGTTCCAGTTATTTCAGAGAACCTGCATATTTTTTGGGTTATGCCACCTACTGCAGGAGTCTGTCACATCAGAGTGTGTGCACTGATTTAGAGTATGTGTTCTACAGGGGAGGCACTCCAGTACCAGCTCAGCTTCACCTCAGCAGCAGGATCAGAATCAGAGCTGTATGACATTGTAGTGCTGGCAGCACCGCTCCAGACTGGTGTCGAGCCTGGAGTCCACTTCCAAGGATTTACAGCTTCCTTTGACCAGCTCCTCAGAGACTATCACAGCACTGTAGCAACCATTGTCCACGGTTACCTCAACACCTCATTCTTTGGCTTCCTGGACCCTCGCCTGTTCCCCTTCGCCAGTGTCTTAACAACTGAGAAGCCTGATCTCTTCTTCAACAGCGTGGCCAGTGTTTGTCCCGTCAACATCTCGGCAGGCTTTCGTCGTAAGCAGCCACAAGAGGCTGGAGTCTATAAGGTGTTCTCACGACAACCCTTGGACAAGTCTCAGCTGAAAACACTTTTCAGGTCAGTAGTTATCAACACATGTTGTGTACTCTTGCACAGGTGATTGATAGTTCTTTTCCTTTTGTTCATTCAATAATCTTAATGGGCTGTAATGAAGATGTTTGCATAGAGATATTTATATAACTATAATGTACCTTCAATGTCCAGTTTAGAACCATTCCACCTGCATGCAACCACAGGCACGCAAATCTTTATAATGTGCAAGAATTATTTAAAGAGAAAGGTAACAAGTTCCCTTATTTACTATTTGTTTAAAATTCAGGTCATACTACTCGGTGCAGGTGACAGAATGGAAAGCTTATCCTCATTATGGTAGCAGCCAGGGCCTGCCGCCTGTGGAGCTGCACCAGAATCTCTACTACCTCAATGGCATCGAGTGGGCCGGCAGTGCAATGGAGATGAGCTCAGTAGCTGCCAAGAACATCGCCCTGCTGGCCTACCACCGGTGGAACAGGCAGACCGACATGGTGGACCAGAAGGACCTCATGCATAGGATCAAGACTGAGCTATGACCTCGCCAATAGCCAAGACACGCACCAGCAAGTGTCTCATGGGTTTCTTCTGTTCTGGGAAAATCACACATGACCCATAGCAGACCAGGTTAGAATTGGACTGAATCTGGTTAAGGTATGGCTGCACAACGTGTGAAATGTCAAAGCTAAATGACAGCCTTCAGTAGAAATCAGGCTGTGTTGTCAATGGACATTGGGTTTCTCCCTTGACGTCGCTCAAAAAACCGCAGACATGCTGTACTACTGATTGTTCCCACCTAGCTGTGTCCAATAGCATGTATTTAAATATAGAACGAGGATTATCTATATTTGTTCTGGCTCATCTACTTTGCACTCGTAGGCCATAATATATGTCCAATAAGTTCCAAATACTCAAGGTTACATTGAAATTGAAAGTTTTGATGCAGCGCAGATTTTTAAAACAGAGTTTTCATTCAATAAGCCTTAGAGCATAACACCCTTCTGCTGCAGGTGTCTGTCAGGTCAGCCTCATATCTAACTGGCTCTTTGACGACCTCTACTGTAGGCAGACTACGCATTCAGTACGTGGTTTCTGCTGCAAAGCTTTGGATGTAGAAAATGTCTGCATTAGGTGAATAAGAAGTTAAATAGTAAGTGATTCATGAGACCCCTCATTTTGTTTGCATATGTTGATACATACATATCTATAGTTTGAAGTATAATACACCCAGTTCTCAAATCTGTTGTTTAAAACTCAACCACTAAAGACAAATGTGGTTCTGTCTAAAGACTCCAAAGTTTACAAAGTACATTGTATTAATGACATGTTTTTCGCTCTGATACTGCAGAGAAATGAAATGTGCTACAGTGCTGCTTGGAGATTTGTTGCTAATCCCAATTAATGGTTTCATCCACACATTCAGCTGCAGGCAGCTTTGCCAACGGTTATAAAACGAAGCATCCCAGGAAAACACCAGCTGATATTTATCTCACTGGGGAGGAAACGGACTCTGGGGAGCAATTTTTCTTGACTTTCTGGTGCTGTGAATTAGCATCAATTAGATCACTGGCATTTCTCTGTGTAAATAAATACTAGTCAGTCATTAACTTCATGAAATACAGTAGCTACACTTCTTGTACTTTCGAATAACAATTGGAAAACAACTTCAGCTCTGCTTTTGCCTTCTACAGGTGTGAGGAGTCAGTGCACATGAGGTTTGCACAGAGGAGATCTCCATAATCTCCTGGATTTTTGCAATGAATAGTATTTTCCTCATTGAGCAGCTCGTGGTAGTGGCCACAGGTGCTATGCTCTGTTGCTTCTTTCATCAGACTGTTTCTTTATCCCTCCCTTCCTGCTGCTTTTGTTACGTAATCCAGTGAAAAGAGTTTTTTTCAGGGACGGGAGCCAACCGGCTTTCATGCTGGACCACATGAAAGCAAACGACTGATCTGCTGGTGATGATGATGCTTTTTTACCCCCTTCTGTCTTTTTAAGAATCCCTGTAATCCTGGAACATGAATATGACAACAGAGATGGATATTCTTCAGCTCAAGGAGTGCTGTTTTGTTTTGTTATGGGAAGAAACTATTGACTGTTTATGATCTTTGTAAGACTGAGTTATGTCTGTTTTGGAGTTCAGTTGAAAACCCCATGATCCTGTCCTGAACATGAGATGAATGTTATTTTTGAAATGTGAGTAAGCGAGTGTTGCCTTGTGATTAGGTCAAACTGCTGTTTTTAATATAATCATTATTAACTTTCATGCATAGTCATGCATAAAAGTTCATTTCTCAAATGTTCTCTAATGAGGCATGTTCCAACATATTTCATGTAAATAATAAAACTGTTGTTGCTGAACAGTTATTCTAAAAATAAAGATAAAGACACCAGTCTGGAGAAAGGACACTTTACTGAATGTTTTAGTTTTATTGTCTATTCTATATTATATATTAATAATTGAAAAGGAAAAGGTTTTTGAAAACATGTGGAAAATGCAGCTTGTAATTTTTTTAAGTGGAACTGATGAAATCCAACTCAGCGCTGCCTCTTCCTTTATTTCCTGTAGCGAGATCACGGTCACAGTGCAGCTTCACAACAAAGTGTCCCAAGACACAAACATATGATTCATTTTGCCTTAATCTCCTGCACTGCAGCGTTGATGAGCTGTGTGATACTTTCACCCAACTCAAACTGTAAGTGTTTTTTTGTGATATCCAGAAGTCCTGAAAATGTTCCCTGTGGAAATCAAATGGGACCTTTCGGGGACTGTACCAGAGGCTTCACCAAGCACCAGTAATTTCACTTATTTTATTGTTTATAACCGAGTTTGATGATTTAACCCTGTTTTCCACATAACTAGATATTCCGGCTTTTGGACACAAGGTTGTATTGTAACACTGTGTTATTCCTATTTATTATCTTTCTGTAAACATCTTTCCTTGGGGACTAATAATGTCTGCTATGTATCATCCTGCATTTAAGTAACAAGTAAAAACCTTTAATATTATTCTGGAATAATACAAAGGAAAAACACAGAATGATTTGCAGATGTAATTTAAATTCCCCAGAAGTCTAGAAATCTAGAATATTTCCCAGAAGTTGCACCACAACAAACACATGTTTTTCATTTTTTAACCAGAAATTAAGAGTCATGCTGATGCTTTTTAGCTTTCACGTTTATTTAAAAACCGTCTCTTGTGGGTGTTGTTTTGTTGTATGTGACTCTTCCTCAAGGTGGTTTTAAAGTAAAGCTGCCCCCTTTTTATTTCTTAATATGGTCAGCATCTTGTTGAACTCCTGTTTTTTTAACATAATTTCTTCTACTGCATTCAGCAGTGTTGTTTGATGTGTGTGTGGTTTTTACCTGGAGACTGTTCAGTCAACTCTGAGCCTCATGGGGCTGTGACTGGACTGACTATTCAAGACACAGTGAACTTACTGTATTTATTCACTTTGTGTTCAAACAAAGAGCTTTTTGAGCCAGTTCATATGCAAAAGCTCATGGTATTTTACATCATAATACTGAAACAGAAAGAACAAGATGAGTCAGCCAGAAAGTCAGACAGAGAAATGACTCTTTCTCTTTAATAACCAAGTTTTCTAATAATTGATTACATTTTGATTATTTACTATCACCTTTGACCCATATTTTCACCCTTGATAGCAGCTACGACTGCTACTGAGTCATCGTCTCTGTTTCCAGTGAAATGGTGGCAGGCGCTGCTTGGAACAGGCACTCGTCCCTGGAGAATTTCTTTTGGACTGAGCTCAATGGAAACTTTGTCTTTGTTACTTCATTTATGGGAATCAGACAGAGCTGGTTGCATTACTCTGATGTCATTCAATGCTACACATAATGAAAATGTTTACCTAAACAGGCGCAACTTTTTAATGTGTTTGCTGTTCTTTACTGGTTTACTTGTGTTGCTATGTTGAAGCCTCTGTTATATTGTGTACTTCAGGTGGATGTAGAGTTGGAGAAACAAGTTTAACTTGGATTAAAGTTTACAGATAAAGGAGGGGGATTTTCAGTCTATTGAATATTGTATTAGTGAAAATATTAAAGAATGGCAGACAGCGTTTTAGTCACAACCTGCGTGCGTAGGAGGTAGGTGAAGCGTCAGTACTGGAGCTGTTAAGTGGGTAATAGTTGTCTGACAGCATGAAAGTGTCCTTTTGTTCTTTCTTCGTCCATAATTGTTATTGCTTAGTGCTCTAGCTCCTTTCTCTAGATTAAAGAGATATTCCAAATATGTTGTATGAATTGTGCTTGATCGCAGGCACAAAGACACACAGCGATATTTTATCTCAGCCTTGTTCTTTAGACACAATCCCTCGTCAAATACTATGAAACAACAGAAGGTCAAGTTACAAACTGATCCACAATGAATGTCAACATTGTTATGAAACTTCCAAAGTGCTTGGCTGAGTTTTCTCATCAAACCCCCCAAATGTATGTTTATCACAGAAATCTAACGGATGTGTTGAAGCCCTCAGTGTTAAAACGTTCTTGTTCACATATAAATGTGTGAAATGGTGTCTGCGTTCTTCCACACGCATGAGGACTATTGCCCAACAGTTCCTGTTGTTTTTGGTTAGTAAGGAAATAAATTCAATTTACATTCATTTGTTTGTTGTAAAAAAGAAATGTGGAATTTAAGAGCTAATTATATCCTAATAATACTAAAGCTGACTGTGTTGCAAGTGTGCAACATCACAGACTCCATTGTCCCTGAGCTGCGTTGCCGTCTTGGGTCTGTGCACTCAGCTGCTGAATTACTCTGGAGGAGCTATAAAACACTCACAGTTCCATTTGAAATGCTTTATTTTTGTTGCGGACATTTTCAGGATTGTTTTTTCTCACCAGCACAAGACAACACATCCAAATGCCCAGATTTGAACTCCGTCTTTAACTTTTAAATTTACTAAGATGGAGAATTTTTATTGCAGTTTGCAGTAAGAACTTGTTGTACTTCCATGCATGCACATTTACTTTTGTGTTCTGACTTTTCTAGTATGAGGAATTATAAACATCTAGGCCACACTGGAGGAAGGTATGCACCCAGGCTGTAAACCCACCTCTACTAAAGTAGTTATGTAATAGAAATAGACATTGATAATAAAGGTACAACCAATTAATAAATGTTTTTATTGAGTCTGCTGAAATGTTGCAGGACAGTTTGCACGCGGCCTTGCGTCCCACTCCTATTGGCCCAGTCGCGTACCACGTGGTCGGGCAGTCACGCGCTTTCCAGGAACCCGTCAGGAAGAAGAAAAACAAAACAAACCCGAGAGAGCTGCAACAGCGTGTGGACTCCATTGAAAAGGGGGCCTTATTATCTCCAACACGGGAACCTACACGAAGCGAGACGCGTGGGTGGGCGTCCTTAAAGTGAGTACACACATTATCGACCAGTTTTGCGGAAGTTTGTGCAGCAGCAGAGCGGTGGTGTCGCCGTGGCGAAGTGGTAGCTTTGAAGCTAACGACAGGACGGTTGTTTATCGGGCTTCAGCTGGGATGAGGAAGGGGGTGGACGGAGGCCATACTGACAGAGAGAACAGTGGGTGAAAAGGAAACCAGACTCGCCAGTTCCGCGTCAAACACGGTCACGGACACGTAAACACTGTCAAGGTTTCGTGTATTGTGTGCTGCAGTTTATCGAGCTATTGCAGGAAGTGTTTACGTGCAGCTAACGCCTCATGTAGCTTGCTACATAAATTCTAACAACAGTCCAGTGTCTCGTAAATAAAAATTGACACAAAGCTGTGAATAGTAACGTTCAGGTGATTTTTCGTCTTTTTGTTGTTCAGATGCGGGGTTACACGTGTGACCCTGGGTCAGGAAAGTCATAAAATGCTCTTATGTAAGACGCTCGGCTTGAGCTCCACGTTTAAAAGACCATTCACCTCTTACAAAGCATCTGAAGCATCTTTAATATGTTTAGTAAAGCGGTGCAAGTATATTTGTGGTAAGACAGGCCTCAGTGGGTCAGTGAGACGCTCCTCGCTGACTTTTTGCAGACAGCCCAAGCTCTCGGGGAGGTACACGCCCCCCAACACCAAACACACCTTCTGCTGCTTGAAAAAAACGCTCGACACACAACCAGAAATTTCCATGTGAGAGAAGGTAAATAATCAAACCGGAACCACACTCGCGTCTCCATTGAAGAGATATTTCATGTTCAGGTTTGATGAATATGTATTAGTTTGGATTTTCACACAAATAACGCGCTGTGTATCTTAAAAACAGACTGGATTACATAAATGTTGCTGTTACACTGTCTTGTTTTTGTATATACTAACAAACGTGATGAAGTGGCGCATATTCCTGCGTTGCGTCCAGGTTTTGTTATAACTGCTAGATTTGACTTTAAATATCTTTTAAACATAGCTATCTAGGCCACGGGCATATAGGCCTCCAACTTGTTTATCTTCTGGCTCAACCTAGATTGACTCGGGCTGTTTATAATGAAGCTGTGTCCGTGATTGACAGTCACTGCAGCCATTCAGACTTGTCAGGAGGCGGACTGTCCTCTCCGGTCGACCAATGGGGAGGAGAGATTACGTGGGTGTTGGCACAGAGGGCTAGATTGAGGTTTTGTTTTGCTTTGCTAAGGATCTGTGCTGAGTGCAGAGACTGGAGGGATACTGGTGACATTTATGGCTTCATTGACGTTGATAATAGGTCGTTTGTAATTTATACCCGCCTGTTAGGTGGTTATTATTGTTGTGATGTCGATGTTTGTCTTCTTATGCTGTGCTTGTCCAAAACAAATCAATGCATTACAGACAGAGACAGGAATGGGATTATTTTGATCATGCTTCTATTAGACTTGTCACAAAATCTTTGTGTTTGCTGCTTTTACTAGTTTGTATCAGTTGTGTGTGTGTGTGTAGTGTTTGTGATTAGCTGATGCTATTGTGGCTGTTAGATAAGATTTCAGGAAACTGCAGCTGATTGTGCTTTTGTCAGCATTTTCAGTATCTGATCTGGGGCCGATCCTTCATTACTGTCTTACTGACTGTGAATAAAAAGGCATTGTAAGTACAAATGCTAGCACGTACATGTCCTTCTGACATATGAAAATGTACTGTCTCGCTTTTCCTCAAGTGTTTGATAAAACACAAGACAAATGCAGGTTGAACCTTGCCCAGACATTGCTGTCATATTTTACAATTTTTAAAATTGCTTTATGAGTGTCCTGTTTGGTAAATGTTCACATGTTATGTTCCATATAGCAAAAATGGCCACCATTAAAAAATGTCTCTATCTTTTTCAGATTAGTTGCATTAAAAGCTCTTTTTCACAGAAGGCAAGTGGTTCAAGTGGTTTGAATTTTGAACACACACACACACACACACACACACACACACACACACACACACACACACACACACACACACACACACACACACACACACACACACACACACGGCATGGTAGTGAGCAAGTTATGGAAGGTGCTAATAATTTTTTTAAAATTTTGTATTAAAATTTTATTATTTATTAAATTAAAATGTCTTTGGTTTTAAAAGTTTTTGCATGTTGGTAGTTACACCTGTAGTAGTTGCACCTGTGTCTTAAATTCGGATTGTGTATTTAGGGAGTTTAGTTGCTCCTCATATTCTTCCGTTGTCACATGTTTGTACTGCAGTGGCTCTAGTATTCCCTCCAAGGACGGCACCCCCTTAATCTGGGGTTCCGATCCCTTTTTTCTCACAGGAACTTACTTTTGATCTATATTAGCCTGCTGAAGGTTAGACAAATCAGTTATGACTGTGTAAACTGGTGCCACAATTTTGAGAATGTTGCCCATTATGTCTTCTACTATCAGTATGAGTTACAGCTCATTGCATTTAAGTGTGTGCTCAGGTGGAATTTAAAAACCTACTTAGGGCTTAAGGTAATGATGTTTACAGAATGTCTCTTGCTGGCATCTCATGCTTGTTATCTCTGTAGGGATCAGGGACTGACTGTTATCGGTGGGTAACTTATTCTAAATAAGACGCTGCTGATTGGCCTACTTGGATCACATCCAGTGTTGTGAGGTGGAGAATATGAGCCAATGGTATTATAGTGGAGCCGTGAGTTGAATGCAGCGCAGTCAAAGCCGAACGCTCTTTGTTCAGATATGAAGCACGGGAACTAAGAGAAAGGAATTATATATTGTAGATATATTACATTTACATGTTTGTTGTTATGTTTTAAAGCACTTGCCTTTATTGCCTCTTTAGTAACTGGCAAGCTTCTACAGAACAACATTCAAAAAGCATCACTCATCAATTAAGATATGTAACTGGTTTGTATCTATTTTAGTTTACCGACCTCTGGGGTCACCGTCATCCTGTCATTTAAAGAGACAGTCTTTCAGGCTCACTGAGAAGCTCAACTATAATTTGACTATAAAGATAGAGGTAGAGGGCAAAGTCAAAGCAGTTTGGTTGGTTTATGTTCTGGACCTAAATAGTAAATTGTTTTAAAATGTTTTAATTGCAACAGACATTTCAAAACAAAATACATATTACAAAACGCTTGAAACTTTACATTAGTAGAGAACTTGGATTTTGATTTCCACATCTCACAGTTGGCTGTCAGTGTATGCTATAAAGATCAAAGGCGCATTTTGTAAATTGTGGAATAAAACATTTGTCTATTGCAGCAGCCTAGAATGATGTTTCTACTGTGCATCTTGTCAACATGATTAAGTCAATCAGATTACTGATAGTGAGGGGTAGGCTAAGTGGTTGACTTTGGTTTCAGGCCCAACTAAAACCCCTTTGACTTTATGAATGTAATGATAATACAGCTGACATCTCTAATTTGTGCTGTTGAGCAACTTCTGTCTCGTACCTTTGTTTGTCACAACCTTTGGAAGATATAATAATCATCCCACATGTCTTAAATATACGGTAAGAACCTTGACCTGAGCCATAGTTCAGCATGTTGTGGGCCTAAACCAAGTTACAGCCCAGCGTGTAATAAAATAGATTTAGTGCTGGCAGTTTTCATTGCTAAATTACGTCTGACTAAACCCTGTGCGGGAAATTCAGCTTGAATCTTTTGAGGCCTGTCGGGTTCAGTCATAAATATCCGGCTCTGCATCACAGCCTGTGTCAGCTACTGAGCACAGAGTTGGATTATATTAAACTCCTACTGGAAAATCTTCAGTGCAGCCTTGACTGGTGCGGCGAGAAGTGCTGCTGCTTGTTAGTCCTGCACACAGGCCTTTTGTGTTTTCTTGTACAGCATGCTAGCACAGAGTCTGGATTCATCCTGGTGTTTTTGTTGTCTTCAGAGCATATGTTATCTCATTTGTTTTCTGCTACTACTGAAACCAGTCCCAGCTGCCCAGGAAGGAAGGACACATCAAGATGATAATTGCAAATTACATTTCAGAGGCTGCGCTTTTAAATATTTTGTATGTCATTAAAAGCGATAACATGTGCGTTCATTTAGACACCAGTTCCTGTAGGTGCTTTATTTGTTTTAGAGGTGTTGTACTATTGTCTGCACTGCAGCTTCCTGTCTCATTGTGAATTTAGTCCTTTTACATAGGGACAGAAACCAGGGTTGAGAAGTTCATCTGAGTCAACCAGCAACAAGTGAGAGGAAGAAATGGAAGAAAAGTGATTGGCATGATTGTGTCAGCTGTTTAGTCTTTGGGGCCATGTCTCTATGCAGATCTCAGTTATTTGCTATGCAAAAGCAGCACAGAGACCAAAGATCAGCAAATGTGGTGGATTAGGTTAGTGATGCAGAAGAGCATGAGAAGCACAAAGTAGCAGACTCTAAAATCAGCCAGGAGGATGACAGTGATGCTGAAAATAAAGTTTAGATTACGGTTGACATTTATTCAGCACAGGTCGTCACATGCTCTTCATTGAATGTGGTGAAGCAGGAAGATTAGGAAAAGTTTGGCTTTTCAATTACATGCAGTTATGGCAGAATAAATGTGGTTAGAGTTTCTACCCAGCTTCCAACGTGTGCTGTGAGATCAGTCTGACTTTTACTCGTTGTGTCTTCGATCAGATTAATAACAGTAATTCAAATTGCCAATCAATTAAAATGACCAGTGGATGCTTAATCACAGACTTTGCTCTGTGTGGTCCTATTTATTATGCATTGCACTTAGCACTATGTGAAGAAAAAATTGTTGAGCTGCCAGAGGAAGCACATTGAGCGCTCACAGAATATGCTGTAACACTGGGGGCAGGCGGAGGCCGAGCACTGTTCTTTCTCAGGTTCTTACTGTAACATAGAGACACATAAATATTTAAAGAAAGGGCTTGCTGTTTCCCCCTTTGTTGTCAGTACCCTCCAACACGTAGCGGCTTTGTTCAGTACATTTAATCTGCAGTTCGTTTGAGCATTGTAACTCATGAGGTTATTGATGTCACGATTATATTTAGATCATAAGTCTGTGAAAGTGGAGCTATAGGGCAGAGGAGGAAATATGACATTCTGATGGACTAGTGGCTGCTGAGCTCAGGTCCAGCTCTGGAGGTTCAGTCTGAGCCCATCCAGCACTTATCAGTGAACGGAGGGAGGCCTGGAGGCGACAGTTCAAGAATTTTAAAAGGCAGCAGGACACGTTGTGCCCAATGTGCTTCTTCAAAGATACAGGAACTATTTTTGGTCATAAACAAATGTCTTGTTGTTGCACTTGTGTCGAAACTGGAAAAGGTCCTGTTTATAAACCTAAAGGGGGATTTACATGAATGTCAAGTTTTCATTTTGTGCCAAGGCAAAGAGGACAACATTCACCACCCATTTCATTGCTAATCAACCCGTTATAAATAGTGCGCATCAGGCCTGTTTAGTAGAAACTACTTCTTCTTGTAAAACATATTCTTTCACAGCAGAAAAAGGGGGTGGGGGGGGCGTGCATGACCGGCAGTGAACGGATGCTGTTAATGAGTAAAGACAATGTAGTGGATGGTTCTGGTCTGTAGTGTCACTGTCAGTTGTAAACCCAGAGTGGAGCAACTAATTGCATCGATATATAGGTAGAATGAATAATGCAGTGGAATATTCAGTTTAAGTTTGTAGACCTTTATTGTCCCCACGTGGCGTTTTTTTTCTTAGATGTAGGCAGAAACACAATGTAGTATAAAGACACAACACAGAAGCAAAAAAAAAAGTACCAGAATTGTTGCAGCAGTCACACTCTTCAACTTTTGCAGCTTAGTGTGAAATTATAAACAAAGTCGGCGGCTGCGGTTGAAATGTGTCTTCATGTCAGTGGGTTTTTCTTCATTTCCTTTTGTTTTGGTTTTTATTACTGCTGCTCTCGTTTACTCTCTCTCTCTTCTCACCACAGACCTGAAGCATACACAGAACCCCACCGGACCACAACAGACAAGACCGAGGCTCGTCGCTCGCCCCTTCCCTCTCCCTCTCCCCCCCACAGCCTTAGAGGCTGCATCTCTGTGTGATCGCCTCCCTCAGCAGTAATTTGTTGTGCTGAGCCGACGACCTCACGCCACTGGGACTGGACAGGAGACCCAGAGGTTCCCCCGCTGGAGCTCTAAGCTGTGCCTGGCAATGCCTCAGGTAAAGAAGGTCACAGAGGTGATATGCCATCACCAGCAATGGTCTGTGTAAATGTCTGTGTGATAGCTAATTCATTTTACACCTACAGTACAGGACAGTATGGATCTTTATTTAAATATACAAGCAGGATTTATTCGAAACATCTTTAAATTTGCACATTGACTGTACAGGAATCGAATATGGGCATCATCACAGACGTCAAACAGATAGGAAGGAAATGAGTGGGTGACCCTGGTTTAGCTGCTGGGTGCAGATGGGATTGAGTTAGTGAATAAATATGTGATCTCTGGCTCCTGTTATAAATATGAATGAAATGACGCAAAATGTCAAAGCCAAACACTATTTGGGTTCCAGGTTTATTCAGGTTCTCTGTGGCGCTGATGCTGCACACTCATCTTCAGATCGGCTCCGCTTTTGGTGCTAATGCGTTAAAATTGATGTCTGCTACATGAATGGTGGTTCATATTCAGTAGTAGTAGAAGTGACATTGACATGTTTTTAATGCAACTGGTGGTAACTGAACATGGACATATTCAACAAGAGTTGTTGCATGACAAGAACTGGACCAAGGCAAACTGTGCTGTTGACTGTTTCTTACAGTTTGTTACTTAACAGTTTTTAAATCGTTGCAGCCCAGTGTCAGTGGGATGGAGCCTCCCTTTGGGGACGCCTTTCAGATCTACTCATTTGCTGACCAGGCCCTGACCAGCACTGAGCTGCTCGCCACCAGCTCTGACCCAGATTTTATGTATGAGCTGGTAAGTGGCTACACACACACACATACACACACACACACACACACACACACACACACACACACACACACACACACACACACGCTTTATATGTGTTATCAACTTTGGCTGCATGTGTCAGTTCTCTGGTGCTTAGTTGCAGCAGATTTCAACTCGGCATTGGTCTGTATTTGTGTGCATATCCAAAAAAGAACAGCTTTGTAAAGGATTTCCCCCAAAGCAAGGTGCTTTATGTCATGAATAGAAAAGTTGAACATGCAGCAATTAATGTGGCTCGCGGTCAAGTGTGAGGTTAGTCCTGAAATCCCTTCACATTGAAATCGGCATTGGTCATTGTATTGTGGATAAATCACATGCCTTTAGTTTATGCTGAACTTTTATTAAACCAATTTAAATACAAATAGAAATCAGACACCTAATGTAAGACTCGGTGCACACACACAGCACATTACTGAAGCAACAGCTTGTAGCTTCCTGTGCTGTAAAGGGAGAAGCCACTTGTTGTGATCACCTTGAGTGTTCACCAATTCTCACGGCTCTGTTTGACATGAGTGTCTTTACCTGCTTTAAAAATTGCTTTGATTGGATCGGTTGACAGCACGCTGCCAGCAAAGCCCCAGAGAGAAGAATCATTCTGAGAAAGACATTTTTGTTGCTATTGATCTGATGACAATCGGTCAAAACATCTAATATCGATTGATGATTAAATACAAGCAGTGAGATCAGGATGAGCACTTTTGTCTTAAAAAAAGAACCTTCATTTTACTAAAAGTTCTGACTCTTCCTCATCTCAGCAGGACAGAGACATAACCCACCGGCAGAGCCCTTGTGGGGACAGTATGGTGGGAGCTGGAGACGTAGGAAAGGAGGTGGAGGGCTGCATGGATCAACTCATGGGTCTGGGCGAGTGTGAGACTGTTTACAGCAGCTCAGCATTCGAACAGTGGGACTCCTACTGGGAAGACCTCACCAGGTACTTAATTATTTATTACTGTGCTTCAGCTTATTTATAGTGCAAGTTAAAACAATAGAATATGACATTTGACAAAATGGGCCTGATGGAGGCTAGTCATGTGATCAGCTCCTGTTAAGATAAAAGATAATAAATGAATTTGTCTGCCAATTACACCTAATCATTTTATCTTTAAGACAAATGGGAGGTGTCGATCTGTGAACAGTATGATAGACTGGCACCCAAAGGTATTTACAGCGGTAGAGTTTGTCATTATAGTAATTGTACAAGCAGGTTTTACTGGTCTGACTCTGACAGTGGACATTTGGAGCAGAGGCCAACAAACAACAAAGCAGCTGTCTGCTGCAGTCTCCAGAGGTCTCAGGTGATGCTCTGTCTGTCCCAGAGATATGCTCAGGCTAAAGGCTGTTAAACCCAAATGAGGAAGGGAATGATAGAGTTATCATTTTATGACTTTACTTGTCCACAACAACAAAGTCTTACACTGAAGCTTTTTTATATTTCTGGGTTTACAGATACACACGGCTGGCCAGCTGTGACATCTGGGGAACCAAAGAGGTGGACTTCCTTGGACTGGATGATTTCTCTAGTCCCTACCAGGATGAAGAAGTAATTGGACGAACTCCAACACTGGCGCAGCTCAACAGTGAAGACTCTCAGCCTGTGTGTGAGGCGCTGTACCCTTCTGCTGACCTCACCCTGGCTGCTCCACAGCCACAAGCTCAGCCTTCCCAGCCGCCCTGTCAAGGCAAGAGACCCCTGGTCCCTGGCCAAGGATTAGGCCCTGGCTCCGCACGACACTCTTCGAGCTCCACGTCCTCTTCCCGACCTTCACGGAGCCTTCTCCCAGACTTCCCTGAGGGCTCTCAAAAAGCCACCAGACCTGTCCCCTCCAGCACTGAGACTATGAGCAAGACCCAGAACCACCACAGTCTCATGCAGGACCACGGCCAAGCTCAGATCAAGGCCCAGGGGCGAGGAACTAAGATGGTGGCACCGCCTTCCTATGGCTCTGACTTTGTGCGGAAGGCAAAAGTCCGCGTGAGTGCTGTGGTTAAAACTCAGATTGAAATACCCCCACATAAGGATTTTGAGAGAGCACATCCCCCTCTACCTCTCTCCCAGTCCCAAGATGAGAAGGCGACTACTTCGGCTAATGCCAACTTGGTCGGGCTTCCTGGTGCTGCAGCAGCTGGCTCTGGCAGCCTGACGAGCTTCGAGAGAAAAGCAGAGGTGACAGGAAAGAGAGAAATGCCTGTAGGCTGGTCTGCTCATGTGCCTCAGGTAGTTGAGGCAAGTCAGGCCTCGGAGGGTAATACCATCGGTAACATTCTAGCAGGGGCTAGCCAAAACGGCAGCCTGTTGATCGTTGACGGCACAGAGAAGAGCAAGGAGGAGGAGCACAATTATTCTCTGTTCCTGACCCGCAGCAGACAGGCTGGCAGGCACTCCCAGCTGGAGGACGATGAGGAAGAGGAGGATGACGAAGAGGCAGACGAGGAGGAAGGCGACGGATTGGAGCTAGAAGATGAAGACCACGACGAGGGCTTCGGCAGCGAGCATGAGCTTTCTGAGAATGACGAAGAGGAGGAAGAGGAGGAGGAGGAGGAGGAAGAGGACGAAGACTATGAGGCAGATAAAGACGACGACATGAGCGACGCCTTCTCAGAGCCAGGTGGCAACCTATTAATCTCCATGCCCCTAGGTTCCCACGTCTGACCCCTTTTCTTTATTGCTCTAACCTCCTCCCTCTGCTTTCTTCTTCTCTTCTTCTTTGTCTCTCTTTTCACCAGGCTGTGACATGGAGCTGATGGAGGACATTAAAGGCCTCACAGCAGGCGTCTCCAGCCGAAAGCGAGGCAAGCGCCGCTACTTCTGGGAATACAGCGAGCAGCTCACTCCCTCGAAACAGGAACGAATGCTCAAGCCGTCTGAGTGGGACAGACACACGCTACCTAGCAACCTGTACCAGAAAAACCGGCCCCTTCATGGTATATATGCAAACATGCACCTTTGTCAGCAACCCTGGCAGAAGAATGATTCTTCATGAGTGTGATTTCTAACAACATTCTGTCCCCTGACTCTAAGGAAAGTACATGCTGAAGAAGTCGCGCCGCACAGATGTGGAAGACCTGACTCCCAATCCACGCAAGCTGCTGCAGATCGGCACGGAGCTCCGCAAGCTCAACAAGGTGATCAGTGACCTGACACCGGTCAGCGAGCTGCCGCTGACTGCACGGCCACGATCCCGCAAGGAGAAGAACAAGCTAGCGTCCAGGTAAAATATGCAGATACATACAGCAGCATTAGTCACATGTCCAGGTGGTTTGAGAGCTGTACAGTATGTATGTATGTCATGTCTCTAACTCTCCTTCGTCTACTGTGTTGTGCAGAGCTTGTCGTTTAAAAAAGAAGGCCCAGTACGAAGCCAACAAGGTGAAGCTCTGGGGACTCAGCACAGAGTATGGTAGGTTTTAATCACACAAAAATTACTTTTATGTTTCCATGCAATTTTAGAAACTATACACTGCTACCCTGCTTCCGTCCTGACCTCACATCTGCGTCACAGCTCTTCCCCAAGCATTTTAAATCGTTACTTTTTCTTCCTGATTCAGAGTTTTAATGTGCTCTTCATTTTTCCTTCAGATCGACTGCTGTCTGTCATCAATGCCATCAAGGAGGAGATCGTGGCACGAGTTGAAGGCTCTTCCCCGCGTCCGACCAACATGACTGACACTCTGGATCGGCTCATTCAGGAGACGCTCGGTGAGCAAAACGGAGGGGAGCTGAGTCATGTAAAACTGACTCATCTGAAAATAGACACTTTAGAGTTGATGATATTATCTCAAGTAATCATGAATTCTGAGTGTATGTTTATGTCTCTCTGCCTGTGCAGTGTCGCCACCAGTTGCTGGGCAGACTTCGGACTTCGTCAACAAAATCTTAGAGAACACAGGACGTGGCGATCCCACCGGGGGACTGGTCGGCCTGCGAGTCCCCACCTCCAAAATCTAGTTCACTGAAGGCAGTGAACTAAACATTTCCACCGTGCTGTCCCATTGTAACTATGCTTCCGTTTGCATGCCCCTCCCACCCAGAGTACATACACATTGTTGGTCACACAAACACACATACCACTTCCTGTGTGTATGTATGTGTGCTTGTTCTAGCCGTGCGCCTGTATGGCATACACCCTAGCTTCATCTCTGCACCATGTGTGCAGACACAGTGCATCACTGTCTCCCAACCCATTGTGAGCACCTGTTGGGAAATACACCTTTAAAAGCGAGTGATGGTTAGGTGTAAAGCTAATAGCACGTCCGATTAGATGTGTTTAACATAGCATTGTGTAGGGTCGGTCAGTAGGGGTCTGCTTTCAGGGCTAAGGCAGTTGTTGGAGCGCAACCACTGGAATACTAGACGAAATTAGTATGAAGTCACAATGACAGGAAGAACTGTTTGTTATGACACCAACGAGGAAGAAAAAGGTTACGTCACATGGAAAATAACAGGATGCTAAATTTACCAAATTTGAGAAGGTGTTCAAGAGGCATCAGGAAGTTTTTCCTATTGAAGGCCTAAATATGTTCATGCCATCGCCTCTTTCCGTTCTGGCGTTGTACAATGTAGACGCTGCCAAATGAAAGTGGGAGCACAAAAGATGAAACCTTTAAAAGTACGAGACACACATCCTGCTGGGTTGATGCTCGCAGCTGGCAGAGCGGGACCTACACAACAGGAGTTAGCGGACTGTGTGGAGAGGATGTGTGGAGTTTGGTGCTTTTTGGCCTTCTGCTGGTTATAACTGGACTGGAGGAAACGGGCCAGTATGGGAGCAGACTGTGACAAAGATGATGGCTGTGGTGAAGACGACATAAACAGTGATCCATCTCCTGTAAGAAGCTGTCTCCAAGTAAAAATGGCTCTCCATTTTTGTACAGTAGAGATGACCAGGCTAACAGTTTGGTGTGTTCATACTAGTGTTTGATCAGAGTTTAATTCATTGTGCCTTGTTTGTATGTGTGTGTTTCCGTAAGTCTGAGTGAGTGCGTGTGTGAGGGACTGAACACGAGGAGGACATTGGTCAGGACCCTACCCACCCTCCCCCTCCATGGTCCAGCCAAAGAGAGGACTACATTACACTGAGGGAGGTTGTTAGTGAATGTGAGGAGGGAGACACCTGTGGGCTTGGTTGTGTATTTCAGTTGTTTAAAGATATTTTGAATGTACATAAAGCAAATGGAAGCTCATGTCGCGTGATGCCACAGAGTCTGTGTACATAGGAGGGCTCTGCAATAGATTACTTATGGTTTTTGGTACTCTGTCGTTAGGGATCAGGGGAGGGTTAAGTGATATTTTTGTTTAGAGTTACAAAAAATATTTGCACACTATATTTTGATTGTTTTTTGTACCAAAGACACATGCAACGAAATGGCGACTAGCCAGTTAAAGTAAGGTTTTGCACAGCTTACCTGACGCCGTATTGAATGTAAGAAATGTGGGAGGGTCAGGGAACTTCATAGAAATGTGAAATTTAGCTTGGGTCCAATTCTGTACAGAAAAGG
Organism: Betta splendens; assembly: GCF_900634795.4. Lineage (NCBI taxonomy): Eukaryota > Metazoa > Chordata > Actinopteri > Anabantiformes > Osphronemidae > Betta > Betta splendens. The sequence goes on along the minus strand of NC_040894.2, from coordinate 4,043,399 downwards.
AACATTCATTTTTTTTTAACCTAAAAATGTATCCCACCTCTGGACGCATCCAGAACATTTGTTGCTTAGGAAGCACTTCATTCCTGAACTGATTTCCTCCCTTCACATGCTAATTGTGTTAAAGGCGCTTTCTAGGGCAAAAACCAAGAGCGCTAGTAGATAAGCTATGTTACATTATTGCTTGTTTGTCAAAATGTTACCACCAATAACCAAAATGTTATGTTCCTGGTTCACTTGTTTGCTTTCTATATGTAGACGGGGTCTAGCTCCTCAGCAAAATATTAACTGAATTGTGTTTCGAAGTACTGTATATAGAAACATTAATGATATGTCTATCAATGGTGAGATGCCACTTTCCATGACAACTGATTCATTTTTACGCATGTCACGTTTTTAAAACCTATCCTTGCATCAAGAAAATTAGAGGAAAAATACAAAAAACAAAAAAAAGTTAAGGTTATATTTTTATATTTTAGCTGCCTGCTAGCTTTCCTTTTGGTTTGGAGGCGTTTGTTGGTGTGACGGAAAAGAGGAGGAGAATCTTTAGGAGCAGCCGGTTAATGTTGTAGTTCCATTTCTAGGGTGAAATACAGAGACTGGATCTATATAACACGTAATGCAGTTTAAAGAGCGGGTCGGAGGCCTGCGGAGAAGGCGAAAGGCGGATAGATGAAGAAGAACCAGCTGCAGTGTTATCACAGGCGCTTTAGCAGAGAACCCAGACTGACCTGGATTCAGCACCGTGCATGCGCGTTTCCTGCTTAAATAGTGACCTTAGCTGAATTTGGTGTTTCCTGGCGTTGGCGTCGCATCGCTGACCGTATCTGCCTGGCCTCGCCTTCAGTCGTCAGCTTACACACTTCCTGACCGGTCACAACAGCAAAGCTTATGTTGAGTCACCACAACACTCGTAGCCCTAACGTTAGAAAATTGGCAGCATGTCCTTTAGAAATGCATGATGCCTGTATGCTTCCTCAGAAATATGCTGCCAGTTCCAGGAAATGTCCCAAATTCTGTCAAAGTCACTCAGTTACTGGGTAAATGAAACCTAAAAGGTTGACGTGGCTGAATTCAGGTCAGTTTGTAGGGAAGACAGTTCTCCTTTACAGACAACGTGGTGATGATTGGGGAGATTGTATAACAGCTAGTGCTACACATATATATATATATATATATATATATATTTTTACTGTTTCCATTTTGTCTAAAAGGGAGAAATGGTGCTTTTTCTGAAACTAGGATGATGAGTATCAATGACTCTTAGTCGACTTCTTAGTCTAGTTGTAGCCTTTGACTTGCTCTCCCCCACCGTCCATAGATATTTTCTTAGTAGTTCTTGTTTTTGTAAATAGTCTATAAGTTAATATGTATCTTCTAGATGTTAGATATATATATATATATTCACACACACACACACACACACACACACACACACACACACACACACACACACACACATATACATAGATAGCAGATATACTATATATATATATATATATAATTATATATATATATATATATATATATAATATATATATATATATATATATATATATATATATATATATATATATAGAGAATACTCTATCTTATATGTTTGAAAACAAAAGCACTTTGTCCAAAAAAGGAAAAAAACAAACAAAAAGAAAAGCATTTTTTTCCATTGCTGCTAAAAGGCCTGGTGTGAATGCTGCAAGTGTACTTGACGACTACTTGCTAGGATCGGTCTATTACCTGACTTGGCCAGGTCTAAAAAAAACTAGCAAGAAACAGGTGTATGACCTGGGGTGGGTTCTATCGAAATGTTTCTTGGAGCCGTGCGATGATATGAGCTATTGTATGAGAGAATATCATTACCAGGCTTTCAGAGGCTCCGTGTCTTGACAGGATATGGCTATTTCCTGGTCATGGATTGTGTGGATAGTGTATTTGTGGTCTTCTAAAAAAAAAAAGAGGGTTTTGATTCCAGGGCCCCTACATTGATCCTGATGCTGACCCCCTTGGCGTCATGATTCATTTGCCTTCAGTAGAGGTTTCCTATGGAAAAACTGATTCTGCTTTGGCTTCCTCTTCAGGGTGATGTACAGTGTAGACACATTTCTCCAGAGAGCTATATTGTTATCATTTGTAAACTGATTTCTACTTGTGACTTAATGAGGAGGGGTTTAGCCTAAGGCGGCCAGGAAGAGCTCGTTTGAAAGATGTTGTCCCTGGCCGCCTTGGGAGAAGTTACTATATCACTGTACTGTATGGTAAGCCAATTACAAATGGAGACTCAATCCGGACACTTATTGCCTTCTTAAATAACTTTTCACATACATCAAAACAATAACACGGCAGACAAGTCAATGGCTCAGGCTTCTGACGTTGTGGTGCCACTATATGGTCGTAAACAACAAAACCACTCAGCCTGATTGGCTCGAAACAACCTTGACTGAAGTAGCAGTCGCGGTGAAATATATCTGAAAAACGGCGCTTGTTTTTCCAGATACCATTTCGCCCGGGTTCGGTTGGGGGGTCAACAGTGGTTGAAGGGCCGCTGGCTGACGTGACTGTGAGTGTTTTGCTGTCGATCACGAGGCTGGTTCAAGAGCGAGTCCTCACAGGTTTTTACATTTAACGTGATAGGCGCAAGCTGTGCAACTTTACATTCAAACCAGAAGACTCTGTGGCATTTTAACAGTCAAGGAAACGAGTGAGAATCCACGCCAGTAAAACTATTCCTTATTCCTTTTCTTTCTGATGAATCCTATACAGTCAAATATTAAGCTACTAGAGTGTGTAACTTTGTGCTACTCTTGTACAATAAAAGCTAAATGGATCCATAAAGCTCTTCAGCAAATCAGGGTAATATCGTTCTTCTATCTGACATATGTGATGACATATAAAATCAAAAGATATATATTTGTGTATTCCAATTAATGTCGCCATTCTTTACTCTGTACAAAATATTGTGCGCGTGTGTGTATGTGCGTGTGTTACGAATTGTCAATGTCAATCAATATGGTGCAATGCTCTCGACACAAACTGAAAAACAGGCCAACAGACTTGTCACGAGACGTCACCACGTTTCTCTGCGTTCATCAAATCGGTGTTTCAAGCAACCACGACCTGAATCTGAAGGATTTCATTCAGACTTCCAGCTGGATCCAACTGGGTTTTTGTCATGTGGTGCTGATTTATTTTTGTATTATCCGATGAATAATCCCAGATTTGAAGTTCAGACACGCTCACGCACACCGTTGTCTATGTGATTGGTGGTCGTCAGACCAGACCCCCTGCTCATTTTCATTCTGTCGATGAATTGTATGATTTCACTGTTGGACCAATTGGAGGAGGACTCACGCTGGTTCTTGCTCTGCACTGCAGACGTTGGCGTTTTCTGTATTATTGACCTGTATGATTGTTACTGTTCACTGTACCATTGTTTCATTTGTAAAAGCCAGACTCTTGGGTTTGATACCACTGTGCAAAGACTACAGTGGGCTTTATGAATTAGGTGATTGTAAAATGAATTAATTTATTATGCTGCATTATTAAAAGGTTTATTGGTATGAGCTCAACTTCCACATTGATGAATATTGAACATTTGTAACACTGTCTCATTTCAAAAAGGTGAAATGAGAGTGTTAAATAAATTAACTTAAAGTGGATTCATCAAAAAATAAAGTATTTAAATTGTCCATGAACATCATTGAACTACATTATGAAATGAGTTACATTATGATGCATCTTTGCCTTTGTGTTTGTAAAATCAGGACAATTCATTTTTAGCCTCTCTTATTTGTAGATAATCTGAATATGGCTCCACTGAACCGCTGTGATGTCACATCCCAGAGTCTGGCTTTCAGTGTCTTTGGAGGCACTTGAAATCCTTGTTTTGTTGGAACCTGTGTTGCCCTCGTTGCTTATAAGGATTATTACCCTCAGTAGTTTCCTCTGTGTAAACTCAACACACCGAAAATGTACTTTGTGACAAACGGTGCGGTGGGAATGATGTGTTTGCATGCCCGTTCCCCCGCATTGAGCACGGAGAGAATCAAGTGATGTCTGGAGTTGCTCGGAGATTGGGAACTAATTTGGCCGCTCATCAGAAGGCATCGCATCACGAGGTTGTTGCTTGGCTTTCGGGGCTCACTGGACTCTCAGTTAAGTGATTTCATACTTGCTGCTATTGAACGAGCACAAAGAGACTGTAGGTTTTGGGTTTAGCCTGTTGGTGACACAGTTGTAGTATGTCATTACCGCGCGCCCCCGTTTCCTTTACAGCGTTTGTCCTAAAACAGACAAACGACAGCGTTACTAACCTTGCACTTGGTTTTTACATACACAAGGGAATAAAAAAACATTCTGAAAACGATGCCTGCTGAACCAGGTGCCTTAATCAAATACGAGAACACACATCTGCACCTTCTGACAGTCTGGAGGGGGTGTCCCTACAGAAACAAGGGACTGCGTTTCCCACCAACCAAACTTGAACGCACCAGTGAAATTTAACCCAGAATACAAACGTTTTTGTATAAAAAAACGGCCTTTAATAGCAGATATGAGCTAATTGTCTTCACAGAAAAGATGTCCCCCGAGGCAGAATCTGCGACATCTCGTGAACTAAATTGTCGATTTGGGAAACCTGGCTCTGTTTAGAACTTTCTCTGCCCACTACGCCACGTTATTGTGTTTTCTGTATCGGCTGCTGCTGCTGCTATCACTGCTGTTGTGTCCGTGTAGAGAGGCTAAATTTCCACTGTGTCTGAGGCAGAGGGAGACTCGGGCCTGCATTTCAATTACAATGCATTCTTCTTCTTCTTCTTCGTCCTCTTTTGTGGTTTTGACATGGAGCACTGTGTTGCTGCCTCCTGAGATCTTTTTTTGAGAAAGTAAGGAGAAAAAATAACAAAACCAAGAAAAAAAAAACATCTCTCAATTTCTTAACTTTGCTATTATGAAGTGCCAGACCCTCCTTGAAGTCAGTGTTGGCACTGAGCCGCAGGTTGCGAATGAAGCGACAAACTGAGCATGGAGGTAAACTGTGGTGCTACTCTGTCACTGGCTGGGTGCTAACATGGCTGTGTTCAAGAAGCTGTATTAGCCATATTATTCCTTCTGTTGACTTCTGACTCTGGTCAGTCTTGCGTTTCTGACTGCTGCACTGCTGTACGCTGACTTAGCGAGGTATAATTCTGCTGCTGCTGCTTTGCTGATGAATGTAGACTAGTCTTCCTTGGCAGGATCACACAGACAGAAGCGAGTGTCTGATGGAGCTTTGGCCTGTTGTTTGGGCGTCCAGAAAGATCATGAATGTGTGGCCACTGTCCTGCTTTTGTGTTGAAACCTTTTTGTACAACTAATATTATGGTTTGGTACTTATGCTTTGACTCTGTCAACTGTTGCACATTTTAATTTTTTCTTAAATTATGTTTCATTGCCTTTTCCCCCAGTGTTCATGCGCTCTTTGATATTTATTTGTTTTGCCCTGTAGTTTAAATTGTTGAATCTCAAATTTAGAGCTTTTCAAGTCAGATGTACAGATATGAACCAAAGTCACAGTGAAATCAAACCTTTGCCTTATTTTCTCTGTCCACTAGTGATGACAGAAACTATTGTAATAAATACATAATGTTATTGGATTTACTTAAAGGATCCTTGCAATGCTACATTATCATGTACAAGTTAGTGTAAAAGGGATATTGTACAGGGCTGCTTGAGCACCTGCAGCTACAATTAGTTCCAAAGACAATTGTGAATTTATTTTGAATTTTTTCTTTAATTACAAGGTTAAGCACCAGCCGTCAGATTATAATTTAAATAGGCATCATTTGTTCCTAATTTAATTTAAAAAATGATTCACAAATAATTAATCGACTAATCTATGTTAATAGTTAATTTGTTAGACAATTTAATTGCATATAAAATGACTGATTACTCACTGTAATCTGTGTTTGGCCCTAGTGTTCGCCAGTAGCTTGTAGTTTCACTGTGACTTTGAATAACTCTGATCTGTGAAGCCCATGAAGTCTTCTGTCCAGAGGTTTGGCAGTAAGATGAGGGTCAGACGCTCCACAGCTTTTGTTCCTCTTGTTGTGAGTCGGCTCCTCGCCCAACTCTCTACTTTGGTGGAGGTATTTGAACCTTTGATCAGTTTTCTAGGTAAACCTGCGCCAGAGATGTTTAGCCCCTTCTGGATGCTTTTTTATGTCTTGTGTTGATTTGTTTTCAGAAGGGCTTTGGTTCGCAGTTGTCTCGTCAGGGAGCTCCTGACATTAGCCAGGGGCCACTATAGGCTGGTGGGCAGAGACCCCTCACCCTCCCCTGCAGTGAGCGAAGTAGGGGAGGATCTGTTTCCTCTTCTGCAGACTGATCTTATTAAAGCAAAAGACAACAACTCACCCTCGATAATAAACAAAACCAAAACCAAAACCCCTCTTTTTATATTTACACATGTCAAACTCATCATACAGTATAACACTGCAATGATTTACATCACCTTCCAGACTTGCCAAATTGCATGGCCCGAGAGACGTTTGTCAAACAGAAAAAGTTAATCTTAAAGCATCTGTTCTGTTTCCTTTTTTCACTTTTGATAATACTGACAGACAGTATGAAGATTTTATAGGAAACCCATACAAGTCCAAACATGTAGAGGATGTGGGAGGTATCGGTCACCCTGAGCTCCACAGCTACATGCCATTGTTATGATGCTTCTGGTCTTGTATGGTAACTTATTTGACTAGATCAACAGCATGGGATCTTTCTGTAGTTAGTCCTGTGTGTGTTCCTCTCCCCAGTCTCAGTAGGAAGGCTGTACTTCATTGCTAAGTGCTCTACAATAGATCTCTTGGTGATTATAATTTCATAAAGAAGCAAAACCTGCAGAACGTGTATCCTGCTGAAACTAACTTGATCCTCTCTTTAGCAATGACGTCTATATTTGTAGTTCACATATATGCCTGTTCAGAAACAATATCTTGACATTTGTTATATTTATGTTGTGTAATATATGTCGTGCTGGGTTTATACATTTGTTTCAACTAACTTTTTCTTTTTGTTTTACATGGTTTTGTTTTTTATTTCTTGGAGGCACAAAGGTTGGTTTAATGCACATGAGTGGAAATTGAAATATATTACTTTGGTTTGTACTGTAACAAGTCATTCTGTTGCAGAGCTTCTGACAGCTTTTGTCTCTGGCTGCTTGTCATCCTGCAGACACCTGCCCTGAATCTCTGTTGTTGTTCTTGTGCCTCGTTTTTCTTTCTTATCTTTTTAAGTCACCCTTCCTCTGTTGTATCAGCCAGGAGTTGGTACCACAACTCTGCTTGTAACCACAACAGTCTGATTATGTTTATTGATTTTTAATATCAAAATAATAAAACCATTAGCACCCCATCCTGACTCGTGTGTGTTGTGATAGTAGGCTATATATAACCAGGCAGTGTGAATACAGAGCTTCAGACATGTAGTCAAAACGAAAAGCTGGTGGAACTAATAAATATAAAGTCACCTGTTCAAGTGTCCTGAATTTACCTTTTAAGAGGTTGATCCCATGTTATCAGGATTAGTGCTTAATTACTTCTTAAATATTCTTGATTTGGCCTTTATGCTTTCAATTATGCCAAAGGTTGTTTAGTTGTATGGATCTGATGAACTTTGGAAAGACAAACAACACATCATACATACAAGTTCAAAATGCTTGCAAAATAAATAAAATATTTAAAATAGTAATGTGTATATGATCAGAAGTCTTGTGGTTATGTATTCGATATTTTGGTCATAAACGCTTTTCATAGCGTAAAATTTAGCAGCCACTTTCATGCTTCGCCTTTAAACCAGCGACGTCTCTTTTGGCCCTCCAGCTCTCCGTACAAAAACAAACATGGCGTCTTCCTTGGACGTTCACGTCCGAATATGTGGACAAGAAATTATAAAATATGACCTAGAAATTAAAGCGCTCATTCAGGTAAGAACTGAAAGTGCTATTCATCCTGTTTCTATGGTTTAATCATGATGTTGTGGGTTTTGTTACTGACTAGTGTCTGAACGCATCAACAGGTCTGAAAGTTCAACGATCGAGCGAAGCCAACTTAGCTCAGCGACAACTCCGATACACTATTAAATACGGAATTAATTGACTTAACAGTTGTTTGATGTTGTTTAAGTGATGGATTTTTGTTTAATGACTACTTGAGGTTTTAATGTTGAGTTAATTCCTTCCGCACGTAAATTCAAATATTTACCAAAACATCTACAGTCGTCATTGTTTCATGTTTAACGATGCTGTTAGTACCAACAGTGACGATATACTATACATATGCTGTAGATAAAAACCGAAACGATCACAATAAATTATTTAGAATGAAAATACCACAGTGGTGTTCAAGTCAAACCGAAAATGTAAAATTATACAATTTGTTTTTGCTACATTAAATTAATGTTGTTTGATTAATTATTCTAATTCCTGGTGTGCGCTCCCTGCAGGACATCAGGGATTGCCCTGGACCTCAATATGCTCTCATGGAACTTAACTCTGAGGTCAAACAGAAGTTCAACAAGCTCAGACTTAGAATTCAAGTAAGTTCATGTAATTACTTTGGCGTCTGACAGACTCTCAGCATTATAATAAACTATTTCATATGATGTGTTATTCAAATCTTCAGGATCTAGAGCAGATGGCCAAAGAACAAGACAGAGAGATGGACAGACAGACCATCCAGGCAGAGACTGAGAGCCATCGAAGACAAATGCTAAGGTGAAAAATCTGCCTGTGTGAAAGTTTCCTTAGTAGTATTTATGCCACAGCCATTTTTAGTTAGGTTAGAAGGTTGTGTGACTTTACTATCAGTAGAGTAAATACTGGCAGCCTTTTGAAAATATGTTTGTAATGCTAACTATTGAATTCTCAGTGATGACCCTTGGCCCTATTGTGGGATTGCTTAGTGATCTGGTTGGACTTAAGTAGGTTAAAGGTTTGTTTGGGAGAAAGTTTTGCTGTTGTATAGTGACGCTCATAGTTACAGTCACTTATCAGTTTCATAATTTGTCAAAACTTGATTTTTTTAAAAATGCTTGTTTTTTTTTTTGTTTTTTTTAATAAAGATAATATTACTGAGATTCTCTCTGTGGTTTCCAGTAACCAGACGGCATGGAGAAAAGCAAACCTGGCTTGTAAAGTGGCTATTGACAACATGGAGAAGGATACGCTGCTACATGGGGGAGACAGCCCAAGCACCAGACAGAGGTGAGACAGACATGTGCACTAGCTGTCTTCCCTCTTCACCCACTTACTTATTGACGCAGAGCAGGACGTTCCCTCTCTCCACCCACAGTTTGATTTCAGTCTGCCGTCATCTGGTTTTCATTCCTCTTTGGCTTATTTATTCCCAATAAACAAACTTATGCGTCACAGGCGATCATGATCATAATTACATCTACATGCTGAGTTTCACAAGTGCAATATCACCAGTCGCTTCAGTCAACTCATAGGAAGGACAAAAAGTAGAAGTAGTTTTAGTTTCCACCACTGTAAAACCTGTGTTTTCAGTCAAGTATTTACAACACAATATAGAATAATTAAGTGTAGTTTATTTGTTGACAAATTGAAATGTAGAACAGAAAAAGACATTTTTTTTTAAATGCCTCCAAGTGTAGTAATAATCCTCCCTCGGGTCCGTTTGTCTCAGGAAGGTGACCAAAGAAAGCCTAGTAGAAACCAGCAGCAACATCACAGAGAGTCTGATGTCCATCAGCAGGATGATGGCTGAGCAAGTCAAGCAGAGTGAAGACAGCATCGGCACTCTGGGTAAAACTAAAACAACTTACTTTTGTTTATCAGTCCAAGTCTAAGTGAGAGTTATAACAGCTT
>NC_040894.2:3957096-4033420 GCF_900634795.4 Betta splendens | reverse complement strand
ATAAAGCTTTTCCATCTCCTCACCACAGTCACCTCATCCAGGACGGTGCAAGAAAACAAACGAGGAGTTCAAAAGCATGACGGGAACCATCCACCTAGGGAGGAAGCTGATCCTCAAGTACAACCGGCGGGAGCTGACGGACAAGTTGCTCATTTTCTGGCCCTGGCCCTTCTTCTTCGCCACCGTCCTCTACATCCTTAAGAAACGTCTCCTCTATTTTATTTAGCTCGCAGGTCAGCACTCTGTTAGTTCACACATCTGGACTTTAGGAGGGAGGTTTTCTCTATACCTTTCTCTGCAGCAAAGAAGCTGGACTGCTGCACATTTGTAGGCCATGTACCCAGAATAAGGGCGTTCAGTCAGATTTTCAGACTACTGGTCTTCTAATAGGTGTCTGCCGTGTTCAAAGTATGTTCTGTTAAATAGAATGTCTCTTTGTGTAGCATTAAATAATGTAATGTTGGGGAGAGTTGTTACCACAGCTTAATACTTGATGATCAACTGTTACCACTAATTACCACACTTCTTCTGTTCAGTGACATCATTGTAGTTTTAATTGTAATCAATATTGTGTACAAATGCATTTCTAGATTCAATTAAAAAAACATACAAAACATAGCTTGAAACCTGGGGTGTTTATGAAACATTATTCCTGTAGCACATCGAAAATATACATTTACACAAAACCGAAGAGTGCTTCCCTTCCTGCAGACTGCACCACAACTGTCTACAAGATCATGCTTGATAGAGTGTCAGCTCTAGACGGACACAGCAACCGACTTAAAACGTAGGACAGAGACTTCAGAGCCCTAAGCTGCACTCCAGCCAGACACAGTTTCCCTGTAGTGTTTACTTGTGTGTGTGTCCATGCCTGTTGCTACAGGATACACCTGCTGATTACTGTTATGTCGGAGTGAGGTAGATAACTGGTTTTCATCCTTGAACAGTCAAATGTAAAGAAAAACGTTAAAGCACAAATACCTGGTGGATTAAATAACTTATGTTTCTTGCACCAGCAATACTACACTATATGCTAATTAAAACTAGAACCACTAAATGCTTCAGCTATTAAAATTACATAAAACACACTCACTGGCCACTTTATTAGACACACCTGTTCAATTAATTATAATCCAATGCAGCAGCTCGACCATGAATCCTATTTTAACATTCATGGTCAGGCTTTTACACTAGATAACGTAAAGAGTCCAGATGTACCCGTGAGCTGGCCAGTGAGTGCACATACTCAGTGAGTGATAAGTGCTTGGTGTACCCTGTCTGCACGGCTGCATGACTCACCCCCTGTTCTACGAAGCAGTAACACTGGGTTTCTCAAACACGTGGACACTAGATTCAGTAGCATTGTCAGTCTGATTCCAGTCATCCCTGGCGTCTGGTTCGGCCGCCCCGTTTGCCTCGTGTGGAGGTTCCTGAGCATTCAGAGACCAGGGTGTGGTATGTGGTGGTGGTGGTGTGGTGTGCTGGGCAGCGTCATACTGGCTGAGAGCACAGCCGCTGGTGAAGCTGCTGCACAGCGCCCCCCAGTGGTGCTCGCACTGGCCCCGCAGCCGCCGGCTGACCCACGATCTGACCCCGTCCCCACAGGTCAGCAGGAAATTCACCAGCTCCAAGTACGGGCTGTAGGAGGTAAACACAGGAAGACGTTTACCTGCTGTTCGTTTTCTAACGATGCAGGAGTGAGAAATGATACACTACTGCAGCCTCTACAAATAAAAAGAAAATCCTCTTAATAGTTCTTCAGGCCCAGAAACCTGCTGTGATTTGCAATAAAAACAGAAACAAATAAATGCACTTATTAAGCAGAATGTGGGTCCTCTCACCCTGGGGGGAACATCAGGTGGAACTGGACCAGGTTGCCGATGGTGTCCATGTGGTCCTGTAGCGCCAGGCAGAGCTGGTGCTTCGAGTAGCACTCTCTCTGGAGTGAGAACACCATATCCTTTATCAACGAGCACCTGCGGCTCACGCAGCTGAAGCGCTGCCTCAGCCCCAACGCCATGCACCGCAACGCATCCTTCACGAATGACTTGCCCTGAGGAAGAGGAGGAAGAGGAGGAGACACTGAGCAGCTGGAATCAATGGGACGTTCTGGACGATGGTCAGTAAAGCTGCCCGTCTCCAGCACCCAGGAGTCCTTAGATGCTCCTTCCTCGTGCATCAGTATCACTCAACCAACATCCTCAAGTTTGATCAGAAAAGCATTAAAAAAAAAAGCACCACTGCAGTTCGGAGTAAATCACTCAGCAACAAAAAGGTCCCTATTGAATATCATGCACTGTGTAGGTTCATGCTGGAGACACATTAGAAACGCATCACTCTCCCATGCACTTCTATTCTAGTAAAGACGACAAGCTGTTCCCTCTCCCATTTCAGCCCCCTTCTCAGTTTGTTCTCTAGCTGGTGCCCTGCATAACTATACAGAGCTCCTTATACACCAAGCATTCCTCCCAAATGACTGCAATGACTGAGGGGATTAAATGAAATAAAAACATGTATCCAAGTATGCCTTGTGTAAATCTGCGCTAAGCGGGCGCTGAACTCGTCTCAGAGCCTCCGTCCGTACAAGCGAGACCAAACAGCAAATAAAACTTTGTTTTAAAATGTCTGATTCTTCAAACTCCTGCCCCCCTGAGAGTCGTAGCGGCCGGCGTTGTGCAGCAGAGTCAGACAGATGTGATGCAGCCCCTGGATCTCACAGGAGTTGTTGAAACACTGGAACATCCCACAGCCAACGTCCCCTGAACTCACCAGACAAGCCTGCGTCTCAGCTGAGAGACAGAAAACAGAGAGAGACCCGGTTCATGTCCATTTACAGACACGCACCCGCCGCTGGCATCACTGAAGGACAGTGTGTGCATTACTGTAACAAACCACCTCAGGATGTAGAAAGCAACAAACTGGAACCTGGGAGTGTGTATTTATAGACAATGGATCCACACCGGATCGGGCAGTTTTAGATAAATCCGTGACCCCTGCGGTTCCGGGCCGCTGCCATTCATCCGCAGGCAGCCGCGCACGGCGCTGCTGGAGAGGAGGGAATGTGCTCTTGGGCAGGAGCGAAGCGCCGGAGCCGCGCATTGAATTACAGCCACCTACGGGGAGAACAAACAGTGGGGCGCGCTCCGCTGCCGGCGCGGGGAAGCGCGCGCAGCCGGTCCGAACGCAGAATGTCAACTGTCGAGGGACACTATTATTTCAATTGGTGCAATGAAATGCCCGCATATAGGTTACAAGTTAAAAATAACGGCCAGCATATACCTTTACGCAGCCGCTGACAGTAGGAAGCGCGCAGGAACGCGACGGGGAAGCTGGAGTCCAAAGTTGCAGCTGAAATGCGTTATTTTTACCGTTGTGAAACGTCCGCGGAGATATTAGACTTCGGAGACAACACCGCGTGCGTCAAAACACGGAGAAGGCGCGAGCGTCGCGCAGGTTGAACTCACCTGCGCTCTGCGGAGAGAGACGCCTCTTGGCTTGGTTCTGCTGCTTCTCCGGGACATCGTGCGGATCCACCTGTCGACACGTCGCGAGCAGGAGAAACAGGGAACAAAGCGCGGCGCACACGCTCGGCGACATGTCTGAGAACAGCTGGAGGTCGGTGCTTTTTATCTGCCCGTGGACGCAGCCGCGCGGAGGAGCTTCCAGAATGGAGTAAAGAGCTCGGCATGAGAGCCGAGCAATATAAAGCCGCCCGAGAGCCGCGCGCTCACGACGAGGGGAGCTCGTGCCTCCACCAATCACGGCGCAGCCTCGTGAACGCGCACAATCCTGGAGCTGAAACTTTATCACTGATGAGAAAAAAGAAATGAGAAAAAGAACAAAAAAACATGATACAAACAATAGCGGTAGGTATTTGTTGTGCGTAAATAAACTGATTCCGTCTGGTTTAGTTTACGTATTTATGATCCAATAAAGCATAAGTGAACAATAGATGGAGAAAAGATAAAAACAATAGGCAGAAGAAAAGGCAATTCAGTCAATAAAATCCCCAATCCATCAGAAAGTTAAAATTAAATTGTTCTCTTGTGTGGAGTCTTCGGGCCAATCACTCAAGACATACACATTCAATTACCCCACCACTGAGTGTGTGTGTGTGTGTGTGTGTGTGTGTGTGTGTGTGTGTGTGTGTGTGTGTGTGTGTGTGTGTGAGGGTTAGCAGCTGCTTTCATGGCAGGGAGACGTGCTGTGAGGAACGTATCGGACTGAGAATGGGAGCAGGACTACTCTACTTGAGGAGCGTCAGGTTTTCCAAATTGTTAAGAGCGACATTCCTGTAAACTTGCATTTCTTCACATCGTGTCTGTTTAACATATAAATAAGCCCATTAGTATGCAAAGGGCTCAAAGCTACAACGCTCTATTAAAACACTATGTCTAGCAGCAGTAGCTGGGTGTGTAAAAGCAGTACTTGTACTCTTTGGAGTATTTACAGTTCATTCTGCTTCATACATCTGAATTATTACACTTGAATGTAAATTATGCATTGTCCTCCACAATTTTTGATTAATATTAATCAACCAAGTAAGAAATGTTGTAGAATAAAGGATTTTAAAAAATTAGTGATTGCAGAAAACTGTAAAATAATAACCAAGCAAGAGCAACTTATTTTGACTTCATCTGCAAAGTTTTTCTGAAGTCTGTCAACAATACATGATTTTTCTAATGGTGTGACAAAATTGCCACCATGTGGACACTGAGAGCCTACGAGGCCACAGTGAGCAATGTTTGTTATGGAGTCCAAGGTGAGTGAGGCATTTTTTTCCGTCAGTGTTGTGGTTGCATGTTTTGACTCGGAGTGACCGTGACCTGGACCCCTGACATCCAAGAGGGATGGGTCATGATCGTCTCAGCGTCTCCATGTCTCCTGCAAAACAAATAGACCCATGCCTCTCCCTCCTTAGGTTTATCTACACTGCATCCAAGAGGCCTCCTCTCAAAGTGGCCGAGAACAAGTGTGTGTGTGTGTGGTAGTAGGAGGTCACAGTAGAGTATGTCCAAGCAGGGGCCCAGCTGGGAAAAATGTACTCTTAAGGGGGCTAATGTTTGAATGTTTGGATGTCGGTTGGAGGAGGACTTTTTTTTGCAACCTTTCCCGCTCATTCTCTGTTTCACTGTGCTTCAAAACAACATCCCACAGCTTCCTTCACGCGACCCCTGATACAATGACCCCTCTCCCTGACACCAAACACGCACGCACGCACGCGCACACACACACACACACACACACATGGACACCGCTATGGTAACAGCACATGCAGGACCCTCTTGTACTCTCATCTCTCATGTGATCATGGTGTAAACATGCTACGCTTGTGTGTGCATAGGAGGAGAAAGTACATTTTAAAAATGTACATGTTTTTATGGTTTATAAACTTCTGTAAAAACTTGCGGGTTATGTATTTCTATATTATGAAGACATTTATTGATGTGACACTGTCCTTAGCCCCTAAAACCTTAAAAGTTTTAACTGTTAGGTCAAATCGAGACAAACGTTTATCCAGCTGAAGATTAGTTCGTTTTCCAAAAAAGAGAAATCAATAATTCAATTTCAGCAGATTCACAATGAAGCTGTCTGAGTTTTCACAAACAGCAGATGCCTGACGACATCCTGATTTTAGATCTTTATACTTGCACCTTGTTACAGATTTCAAACTGCAACTGGTAGTTTAGAAATCAGGCATCCTTTGAACACATACAAGCCGTTACCACTTGTCTGCAATCAACAATCAATCACTATCTTGCAATTGAGAGTGGACACAACAGGAACTGTGTCTCCACCCGTCCTGGTGTGGCAGTCCCTCCATTATTCAGGCAAACCTCTGTTCATTCATTCAGTTCGAGTCATGACTTTGGGTTCTAAACCCTGAGGTAACTGACGTTCTTGTGTCTAACATACAGCGAGGTCAAATATAGTTTAAGATTTTATGGCAACCAATGAAAAATCCCAAAGACATAAAGCAAAAAAAGAGCCAAAGAATTATGACAATTATGTTTAGTAAAGCAGCTGCACACTACTACATACTAAACAAAATATATTTACACTTCTGATTAGAAACACCTTAAGAAGTCAACTTTAGTGCCAAGTCAAAACTGTGCTTAACTGAAAAAACCAAGCAGCCACCGGACTTCACCTGATCAGCCCGAATGAGAGTGGACAGTTATCGTTAGTTGATGTTACTGACAGAACATGTTTATACACACCCTGAGTGAAAAATATACAGTTAGTTCCAAAATAAAGTCCACTTGATATCACTCTCAGAAAAAAGGTGGGTGACAAAAAGGTTTCCTCCAGTTTGATGCCTGTTTTAAAAGGCAGAGCGGTGCAGTAAGATCCAACTTCTCCAGCTGTGGCCTCATGCAGCACACACAGGCGGCGAAGAGCTTTCAATGCAACACGTTGCACGGTCTTGAAATTCGATTTCCTCAGGACCTCAGGGGGTTTTAGGGCCCGAGGCAGCTTGAACCTCCTGTGGTTCCGCTGGTTCAGATGGAGCAGAATTAGAACTCAAAGCGCTCTCCTCCTTCCGGTCCCCCGATAGAAAATCATGGATAGCAGTTTCTATGTGTGGCCGGAAGGTGTGGTTCATTTTGGGGTCAACGACCTGGGTGATGATCCTGTCCACACCCGACTCCAGCATACCAGATCTAAACAATATAAACAATGGTGAAATATATGCACGTGACAAATACACAACATCTAAATAACATTTGAGCATTTCTCAGCACAGTTTACATTAGCATTTCATCTGGCGGCGAACAGAACACTTACTGAATGACGCTTTGTCTGAGCCCGTTCCTCATCTGGTTCTTGTTTGGACGGGTTCCAGTCCTGTGTGCTCAGGTGTGTCGTGACAAAATTATCAACCTTCTGTCGCAGGTTCTGATAGGCAGGCTGTGGCAGCAGTAATGTCAGGTCAGTCAGTAGAGTTTTCAAATTCTACATCAGCGTTCAGGACGTCTTGTCTTGAAAACCCCTTCAATCAGGTACATTAGCACTGGCTAATTACTACCTACCTTTGTATCAACGTCGGCGAGACAATCCCGACGGAACTCGTCAAAGAGCCCTCGGTTCTTCAAATGCTCCACAATCATGTTTATCAACTGGGGGTCTCCCGGAGGTAGTGTGGCCGGACTAACGTTAGCGTTAGCGCTGCCTTCCGCCATGCCAACCGTAACCAAAAAAATACAATTTACCTGTTAGCTACATGTACCGCTAAGTTAGCTAGCTATGGCCTCTCGGAAAACATGCGTTTCACAAACATCTCTCCTACCGCCGGTTGGGCGGAGAGATTCCTCATTAACCTTTGCCTATCACTTAGAGTAAAAGGCAGAAGCTGTTCTACAAACCATGCGCTCCCTTTCAGATTCCACGCATGCGTATTTTGACTTTGACCCGGAAGCACTTCGTTTGAGTGGCATCGCGGACTTGTACTAAAATAAACCTGACGATAACTGGCAGCAAGTAACGTTCTTTATACAGTAAAATCATCATATAAATTTGTAACCACAACATCAAACACGGAAACTGAGTTTGTTCGTGACTCGGTCTTAAAACGGAGACTACCCGTTCGTCAACCATCGCAGATTGTAGTTTGACTGGATTATCCGTATAAAAGGTAACGCTAGCTAGCCTGGTTGGCTAACTTCATCTCCCACTAACACGCGTGTAACTCTGTTCATACTTATTTACATTTATACAATTTTTATATCGTACAGTGTATCATTCTGCTGCAAACTGCACCAAAACAGCACAATAAACGCAGACCGGAGATGGTAAATCACTGTTCAGCTAACATTAAGCTGCAGCTGTCTACACTCCTGCATTCATGCACCTGGCACATTTCTTCAGGAGTAGCGGGGCTGAAGATTACTCCGCGATTACTCCATGTTGGATAATCGCATATAGCAGCTGATCTGGCTAATACTGGCTAATACTTGAATCCTTATTGTAGATGAGTGGCGAGTCAGATGCCAACAAAGAGTTTGTGGAGCAGCTGCGGCTACAGGAACTTTATGGCCGGAGAACCGAGGATGGCTCCGACCCGTACACCTACACTGACCCAGAGGATGGGACTGTTTACGACTGGGACCATGACAAAAAGGCGTGGTTCCCTAAAGTATGAACGTTTCATCTTCTCGCAGTGTTTGCTTTCCTGCATCCATTTTTAATTTGTTTTTATTAAAGAGGCCTGCTTTTTTGATAGATAACAGAAGACTTCATTGCAGCCTACCAGGCTAACTATGGCTTCAGTAAGGAGGGAGACCCACAGGAGAGCAACGCTGCAGTGAACAGCCCTGACCCAGCAGCCCCCATAATGAAAGTCAAGCCTGCAGAAGAGCGGAAGCCAGAAGACACTAACAAGAACCCCGACACAGAGAAGCAGGAGACCCCAGCTAAGGACAAACAAAAAGGGGAGAAGAGAAAAGCAGAGCCAGGTAATGTGACACAATCAACTTACATTATTACTTCTATGCTTTTGGAGAAGCGATTATTTATATACAGTAAGAATTTGCTTAGACAATTCACTTACAAATGTGTGTACATGCATATTCTGATATTTGTTTTTCTCTCTTTGTTTGCAAAGGATGGTTTGAAATTGATGACACCAAAAACACAAATGTCTACGTGTCAGGTTGGTATTGCTAATATCCTTGTGTTATTCTCAAAGATGCGGCTCGCCATTAAATAGTTGAATGTGTTTATGTCTTTTATTCTTCCTCAGGACTGCCCCCTGACATCAGCACTGAAGAGTTTGCAGAAACAATGGCAAAGTGTGGCATTGTGATGAGGGACCCCATCACCGAAGAGTACAAAGTCAAACTCTACAAAGACAAAGACGGGAATCTAAAGGGAGATGGTCTCTGCTGCTATCTCAAGGTTAGTCAAGTCCTTAGAAACAGACACTAAACTCCTCATGGCGATTTTGCTCTAATCTGCTGCTCATATAAAGATGTTTTTGCTTTACAGTTAATAGCGTGTTAATTCACTGAATTTCTCAACTGGTTGCATCACAGTATAAGCATCAGTCACACTGGACCCATGGAACCAGACACATTTTTCTTTGGCAACATACAATTTCTAATGCTGAAATAGATAACAGGATTGTGTAAACTTTAAGTCAGAAAACAAGCTGACTGATCCCTGAAATATTATCGCCTTCTGTTTGACCAGCTGATAAACACCTTTTCTTGTGTCAGTCTTATTTGGTGAAATTTTATACTGTTGAAATGGTAGTTCCACATTTACCCCAGAGAAGTCACTGCATGTGTGATTTTCTTCAGAAAGAGTCAGTGGCGCTGGCCATGCGACTGCTTGACGAGTCAGAGGTCAGAGGTTACAGGCTCCATGTTGAAGCTGCACGGTTTGAGCTCAAGGGCCAGTACGATGCCAGCAAGAAGAAAAAGAAAAATAAAGAATATAAGAAGAAGCTGCAGCAACAGAAGTAAACTTTCCGTTCTTTTTATTGAACCTCATCTCTGCATGGTGGAATAAACTCCATATCCTGAAATGTTTGTACTAGAAGAAGGCGAATGAATAATCATTTCTGTAAGAAATACATCATATGGGTACCTGTCAGTTGTTGCTGTGCCTTTCCCTGTGCAGACAGCTTGACTGGAGGCCAGAGAAGCAAGGGGACGCAAGGAAGAGGCATGAAAAAGTTGTCATCATCAGGAACATGTTCCACCCCAGTGACTTTGAGGTACATAGAGGATGTGAACGTGAACATTCACACCCACACACACATGCACTCAAATTGTCCATTGTGAGCAATAACCCCTTGTCCTTTCTAGGAAGACCCACTGGTGCTGAATGAGTACCGTGACGATCTCCGAATAGAGTGTGAGAGTTGGGGAGGTCAAGAAGGTCATTCTGTTTGATGTAAGATAATATCACTGGGACTCATTTGAGTTTTTTAGAATGATTGGGATATTATGTCAGTGGCGTTAATAAAATGTGGTTATGTGCTGTAGAGACACCCAGATGGTGTGGCATCAGTGGCTTTCAAGGAGGCTGAACAAGCAGATGCCTGTATTCAGTCGTTCAGTGGTCGCTGGTTTGGAGGAAGACAGTTATCTGCTCAGCTCTGGGATGGAACAACAGACTATCAGGTACAGTATGCAAAAGAGTGGATGACCCTTTTATCAAGGAGTCAGTGTTCAGTTTGCCCTGTTTTAGTGAGGTTTAGCACAAGTTATAATAATTGTGTTGACACAGGTGGAAGAGACCACACGCGAGCGAGAAGAAAGACTGAAAGGCTGGTCGTCCTTCTTGGATGGAGACAATGCAGCCCAGCAGAACAACAACAACAACAGCAGCAGTAGCAGCACCACCACCACCACCACCACCACCACCACACCAGCAGAGGGCAACACTGCCACAAAACCTACAGAGCTTTCCAGCACCACAAAACAGAAGCACAGCCCTCACAGGAAGAGGAAGTGGACTCCACAGACAGCAGTCTGGCAGGAAGTGATGAGGAGGAAGCCTAGATTCTCACATTCATATCTGATGACAGCCAACGAGGACACATGTGCTTGTTAATGAACTGCTGCAAGGTCGTGCGTTGAGCAGGAGACGAGAAAGAATTTGGACAGTCTGAGCTACTTTGACAATATAGAAAATAAAATAATAATTTTGTGAATCTCGTTATTGTTTTGGTTTACATTGTGATTAGACTTGAACCTAAATACAGTTACATTAATTTCTGAAAGTGTGTTTGGTTTGAATAGTAAACTACTGACTACACTTGGCAACCTATTATAAATTATTTTGCAATCAAAGTTTTAAATCTTAATTTGCTTTTTAACTTTTAGTATAGTTAAACAACTTTTACAAAAGCATGACACAAATATCTCCGTTTGGTTTTATCTCAGTGAACACTTGTTTAGCAATCTAGAATATGGCAGTGAAGTTGCTCACATGCAAATTATGTCTGAAGTTATTTTGATTTTGAGTAGTTATTCTTTGTCTCTCAGGCTTTCAGGCTCCAAAATGAAAAAGTTTTGTCAATAATCAGGAAAGTGACGCTCACACTGGTAAATGATCCTTGTAGTGTGATCAAAAGCATTCATACTTGGTGTAGGTGGTTAACAAAGGGATGTACATCTTTTACTTTTCAGTTTATAGGTTTTTAGGTTTTTTGCTGATGGAAAATAAAAATCTATAAGCAGCCTGAGCTCATTGTTTCCAAAAACGAACAGCCATATAGTAAGAACTGCTAATAGAAGAACTACCTTTATTTGCACCTCATCCCTGGCAAAATGATTAGTAAATGATACAAAGATTAATAAGGAACATTATTAAATATACACTATATTTTAGTGCATCACAAAGTAATATTCATATCGCATTTAAAAGATGGTGCTGTATTTTTTCAGTCTCGGTTTTTCTTCTGTAGACGTCTGTGCTGTAATGTCCACATAACAGCATGCTCCATGTTATAGAAACAATGAACTACTAAATCTAGACATGTCTTCTTTAAGCTTGTATGTCAATGTTTTCATCCCTGAGGAAATACACACTGAGGGTTATGGTTAGATCAATTAAATTTAATTGATCAAATCGTAAAACCTTTGCTGTGAAATGTGTGCGTTACTCTGCCTCGCCGCCGCTAGATGGCACTGTGAGCCTGCTGGCTCCTCTAGGAGGTGGTTGTACTGTATGACATGGTTGGACGATAACAGGACTTTCTGATTATGCAACAATCTTTAGTACGTTAAGGCAAACAAGACTTTGTTTTTTGTGATTCTTACCATTATGTTAGAAAAGTTAATTAGACATAGTTTGAACTTCTGGTTTGTGTTAAGACTATGACCTGGTCTTATTATCAGTGTATATATCCTTTTAAATCAACTCAGAAGTTAAAACACTTGATTGCCTTTATTTTTGATTGTTGTGTGTGGGGCTACGTGTGCAGCTGCAACTTTGACCACGTTGCATTAGGAGATAACAAGTATAAATAAAATGTCATCCAGAGACCAAATAATGTTCAAATGGCAACAGGCAAACGCACAACAATGCTGTCCTAAACAGTGACAAGTGTGATTGCAATGTAGATTAGAGGTAAGTGAGTCAGACAGAGAGATGTGGGACAGCAGCAGAGCCGGAGGAGGAAGTGGACGGAGCCTGTGAAGGGAGGGTCTGTGTGTGAGTGTGTGTGTGTTCACTGTTCCCTGGAGTCCACCCTGGAGATCGCTTGGGAAAAAGACCTCTAGGTCTGCCTGAGGTCTGACTTACAGCCAAGAAAAGCAAGACTAAAATAGCGGGAGAGAGACGGAGCGAGGGGGGGGGGGTCTTTAAACCTGAGAATCAAAGATGTGGGCATGGAAGGAGAAAGAGAGAGAGAGAGAGAGAGAGAGAGAGAGAGAGAGAGAGAGAGAGAGATGGAGAGGGCGTGAGAGGAAGGAGGAGGAGAAAGAGAAGAGATGAAGAAAGAGTTCAGACAAAGAGCTTTGTATCTGTGGAGAAATGTATGGAAAATAAAAACATTCACATGGTCTCTCGCTCCCTCACACACACACACACAGACACGCAGACACACACTGATTGGAACCATATGCCGACAGCAAAGCGAATAATGGGAAACTGTGAAATGTTTGATTTGTTTTCCCTCTTTGTAGCGTTGGGATGGGGAGTGGGTGGAAGGCGTCCGTAACCAAAGATGATGATCAGCCATGGGAAATTCCAGAGAGTAGATGTGTCCTTGCTCAACACAGACAGGTCCACGCCGCTAGCAGCGCACGCTCTACTGTGTGAACAGACACACATAGTTTCCATCAATACAATGCATTACATGAATTAAGAACGTGACTGACGAGACTCAACAACATGAGGACCAGCACCTGCGTGTCGGCAGACACACAGCCAGTTTGCGTCTCGGACGTAGAGGACGTTTTGGCCACGTACACTTGTTGAGGAGGAGGAGGAAGAAAGGAGTGAGGGGGAGACGCAGCGAGAGGCAGCCGAGGGGGGGGGACGGGGAAGTGAGGCTGATTTGCTGCAGATGCGTCCGTCTAGTGGGAAAATGGCACAGAGTTAATGTCTTATGTAAATGGGTGTGTTTATTGGTGTGTGGGTTTGGGAGAAATTCTTTGTCTCCTAAGTTTAAACACAGTCTGACCAGCGGCCCACGACCCTCCCAGCACCAGCGACCGGTGACCCGCCTTGCTCAAGGGCATTTCATGGCACCATAATGCGCCGGTGGGGTGAGCGTGAGCCCCGGGTGGTGCAGAGCTGCAGGAGCGGCGTGGATGCGAGCGTTTACGCAGCCATGTGAACGCACAGAGCCATAAACACGGCTCTGGATTCTCCCATGGGAAAAGCGCCGCCGTATCCTGTGTGTGTGACGATGTGCTCCCTCGTCACACACGAACTTTAGCTGTAACACAAACAGTTTCTGTCACTTAAGAGGGCGTCTGCATCAGCTGCATTAACCCCCGCGAGACGAGACCCAACCTTCACCACAAACGAAGTCTTCACACCAAAATGTAATGCCTCACCTTCGGGAACCAGATTGTTTTTGTCTCTAAGTGTGCAGGAAATTCCCATAATGTGTTTTCAAGTCACACACACACACACACACACACACTGTGAGCACATATTTTCACATGGACAAGACATTTTTTGCACGAGCACAAGCAGCGGTGCTTTATAGATTTCCTTTGGGCCCGTCCATTTGTTTTTCTTGCCTCTGGTCTCAACCCACAACCAACAACAGTAATTTACAAGCTGCGTGTTCCACAAAATGAACAGGGCCTTTTTTAATTAATATTTTCCTCATCAAGTCGATATTAAACACAGCTAGGACTAATCGGATCTCTGTAACCACTTGGCTTGGGATCTCTGAGCTCTACAACGGCGTCTCTGTTTCTCCGGTGAGTTGGACCCATAACTCTGACTCTCATTATGTCTCCTCTGCTGTAACGCCGCGCCTCGGGCCCTCGCTTGTTATTTTAAACCTTTGCTAATTGTTGGACTTTGGCTTGGTTCCTTTCCATCACCTTATGAAATGCGCTTCATGCCGTTGGTGTGTGTTGTGTTCGCCGTGTGCGTGTGTGAGTTTTACTGCTGATATCAATGTATTCAGGGCATGCTTGTGTAAACAGAGTGAAGTCACATGCAAGGATCGTTTCCACTTTCCCTTACATGAATAATATTATTGTAAACTATCCGTGACCTGACCTTTTTCGCTATAACTTTTCCGCTGAATAAAAACACATGTGGCTAATTTGCAGAGGGCCGGCTGCCAATCGAAGGCTGGGCTGATTGACGACATCACAGCTTATAGAATTGGATTTCATGCAGACTTTTAGCGTCGCCCCGTAGGAGATTCGTTTTATTAAATGATAATTAAAGGTTTAAGGTTATATTTACTAACTCATCCTCAGCTGGTGATGAACTCAACACAGTGTTATGTGCTCGGACGGAGGATGAGCCTGCGGATGTAACGTTGTGCAAAAATGATGCGTTGTCTTAAAAATGCATGTGGGGAAATAAGGAAAGGGCCCTGACGGTGGTGGGCGAGGGCCCGATTTCAAGGTCGGACAGGAAATGCCTGCGCAGATGGAGCAGTAATGTGGACCCACTGAGAGCGACACACAGGAAGCAGCCTCCTCTGCAGCTGCGTGTGTATTTATATGTGCGCTGGTGATTGGCGGCAGCAGTTTGGGCTGGAGGCGAGGCGAACGCAGGAGCATGCGACAGAACCAGGCGGCGCCGTCAGAACGGAGGACGATCGGGATCATCTTCCATCATCATTAATTGCACCAACCCCGGAATTGAAGTGTTAACCACTACACAACTGCTGTCGCTGAACTCTGACTTTCAATAAAATCACAAGTTCCCTTGGATAAATATTAGAAGAAACCATTATGAGTCACCCCCAGGTAAAAAATGATTCAAATACAAATAGTTTGTCTGTGATACAACACGTGTGACACACATGAACCATGTGCGTTAGGCAGTTATAGATGTTCAGACAAACTGAAGCTAATAACGTGATCTAACTATGTCAAGATAATAATCTCTGGGTTTGAGGGGTTTTAAGGCCCTTCACACACACACACACACACACACGCACACACACACACACACACACACACACCCACACACACACACACACACACACACACACACACACACACACACCACACACACACACACACACACACCCTGTTCACTCGGTCACCACTTTGATTGACAGACAGACAGGTAAACCACAGGGCATTCCAAGGCTGCTCAGGTGTGTGTATGTGCTGCAGCCTCATCACTATTCATCAGACTCCACTGTATTTGCGTCTCATCTGCATATTGGTCCAACAGGGAACAGATTAGCATTAGAGAGAGAGTGGGGAAGGATGGAGGGAAGTAGAATCACTTTAATTTTTAACAAGATGATATGAGGGAGACACAAAGACCCAAGTACTGCTGGTGCCGCTGCTGACAACGCCAGGGAGGCGAGAGAAAGAGAGAGAGAGAGAGAGAGAGAGAGAGAGAGAGGGCTGGATGGAGCGGGATGTGTGTGTTTGGATGAGGAGGGTGTGTGTGTGTGTGTGTGTGTGTGTGTGTGTGTGTGTGTGTGTGTGTGTGTGTGTGTGTGTGTGTGTGTGTGTGAGTGTGTGTGTGTGTGTGTGTGAGGTGAAGCACACCGCCGGCATCAATCATAAGAGAACGAGCATCGTAGAAATGGAAATAAACATCGGATCTGTGTTTTCCAAATGAAAATAACATTAAAGACAATCCTGTGTTAATGGTGAGTATTGATCTCGCCGTCTCGCTGCCTTGCTCACCTGCCGCGTGTGTTTGTAGGAACTAGGCTGAACTCACACATCAAATATTCATAAATAAATAAGTGGGATAAACAATGTAGCACAGTCACGGTGGAGTCAATATCTCATTAGTGGACTGCACACAGGCAGGAATGCAAACACACACACACACACACACACACACACACACACACACACACACACACACACACACACACACACACACACGCTTGTTTATTGTGAAACACTGCAGCTTGACAGCTTCATTCACTGCATAAGTTTCATTCAACCTTCGTGTTTCATCTAAATGTACCAGTGAGTAAAAAACCCAGACATTTATTAGATCGTTTATAAACTGTCAAATATGTTTAAGTCGTGTGGTTCACAGTTGTTGCCAGGCTTAAATGGAAATGCTAACATGAACATGCTCTTTTTGTGCTTTCTGGGTGTTTTAGCAAAGTCCAACTCGCTCCGTAACCTCATCCCTGAGTTAGAATCACCCAAACAGAACAACAGGTTTAATCATGCATTATTTATTATAAACACTCACTGCAGGAGAACAAATCAAACACACTGTCACTGAACATTTTATTTGTTTCCCTCGGTATCAACATTTAGTAATGTGCTACACATGTTAATTAAAACATTTCCACAGGAAGGTGAAACCTTAATTCAAGTTCCCACAAAGTTTCTTTTTGTTGCAAATGTGAAGTACACAAACGTTTCCAAAAGTAAACATTTCCGTGGGACGCGGTTGCCTTCGTTTCCCTCACGCGTGTCCAGTAGAGCCTCACTGACACGCTTCACATGAGAACCCAGCGACCGAACAGTGAGCATCACGATGGTGCTGGTTCTCATCAGCACCGACCAGCGTTCGTGCACCTAGGCATTAGTGAGACTCAACAGACCTCAGGAACCTGCCTCCTCCTGTGGGAAAGTCCTCTTGCTGCGCTAACAACCACCTGTGTGTGTGTGTGTGTGTGTGTGTGTGTGTGTGTGTGTGTGTGTGTGTGTGTGTGTGTGTGCGTGTGTGTGTGTGTGTGTGTGTGTGTGTGTGTGTGTGTGTGTGTGTGTGTGTGTGTACAGGCGCCGTCGTGCACGTTAACGGATTGTTGCTACTATCGCTCTGTGACCACGGTTCTTCATAGAACCTTTAAACCCCCATCTTTTCTTCTGAACCGACGCACTCAGTGTTTATGGAGCCGCTTCTCTTCTTCTCGTGCCTTTTTATCTGCTCCTCTTAGTGAAGTGAATGAAACCCACAGACTGTGTTCACCTACTGTATCAGGCAGAACATTATCAGCAGGTCTCAGGCTGTGTGGGTCCTGGCTCATGGAGCCAGATCCCTGAAAGCGCACGATTACAGCTGGAAGTTGTGCGTCTGTAGTAGAAGTGTCTGTGGCACGTAACATTTGTAGATTTGCAGTCAATTGTGCAACAGATTGTGTTGCAGCTGGGACAAACAGTCCCATTATTCCTCCACTAATATATTTTTATCTTGGAACAATTGTGAAATTAGTCTAGGTTTTGCAATTTTCCGACTCTCCCGTCCCAGACCCCCCCCCCCCCCCTTCACCCCCCACCCCCGCTGATCTTGGATGCGCTCCTTGTTTCTTGGCTGGACGTGGTTTGCCTTTTGCTTTTCTACACTTATTTCCAGATCTCTAAATTGCTGATGGTGAACGCTGCAGACGTGAGAAACCGCCGGTCGATCGCTCCAGCATCACCGACCTCCACTAAAAATACAGGGACTGTTCCTTTACATCTACGGCTCCTTCACAAAGGGAACCACAGGCTGCCACAAATCTTTGCATCTGCTCCTCTGTGTCAACATTCTCCCCCATGCCTAGCGTGAGCTGCAGCTGTTTTCCCCTCAGTGCTCGAAGCCGCCAACAAACACCAGCGCTGGCATTTAGAAGGTGATGTGTTACTATTCAGCATCAGACCGTTTTGGATGTGGCGCGGCCTTCATCCATCCTGTCCCTCTGGGCCCCTCGGCTGCAGAGCGGCGGCTGTAGTGCCACTCGTACGCTGTGGAGCCCCCGAGGACGCGGACTGGATGGTGGTCCCTGAGGGGCTGCACACACACACACACACACACACACACACACACACACACACACACACACACACACACACACACTCTCAGACAGCAGTGGTCTCGGCGGGGCTGCCCTGTGGCATGCTGGGTACCTGAGGAGCCACTGTTACCAGGGCAGGGCCGCGGTGTTAAGAGCATGTTGGGTCAGAATGTTAAGTGGTGGATTAATGAGGAGTGATTGTGTGTGTGGTCCATTAAGGGAAGGGCTGGCTGACACACGAGGGCGAGATACAGTAGAGGGAGAATCGCAGGCGGTGATGGGCTCATGGGAGCGTGTGCGCCGCCCAAGAGAGAAGTGAAACTGTTAGAAATAGCAGCTAACTGTACAGTCCTCCTGACTGTGCTCCGGACTCTGTATCTTTTTATAAATCCCCGTCCTTGTTTGCTTTTCGTGCGGCCCCATCATCAATCTTCCTCCCGTTTCTTTTTTTTTTTTAAATTCACCCATCTGTGCCCAGAGCTGTTGCGAAGTTGCTCTCCTACTTTTAGAAGCAGAAGTTAGCGAACAACGGTCACCACTGGAAAAAACAGGGCTCCTCTCTGCTGTCTGTCTCCCTGCTGCTCACACACACACACACACACACACACACACACACACACACACACACACACACACACACACACACACACACACACACACACACACACACACACACACACACACACACACCTTTCCCCCAGTGATCTCTGCTGGCTCATTTGGTATTCCAGTGCTGTTGCAGGCCCAGCAGGCCTAAAGCTCTCTTTGTATTGTTTTATTACCCAGGGGCTAGGACTCGCCACACAAACACACACTCGCGCGCACACACACACACACCTTCAAACAGCACAGATAGCATACAAGTGCAAAGCATGATTAGCATATTAGCGTATTAGCATCCTGTCTGTCAATTGGCTCTGTCTGCTTCTCTTTCTCTCACACGTTGCAGAGGAAGGAGCTTCATGAGGAGGAGGAGGAGGAGGAGGAGGAGGAGGAGGAGGAGGAAGAGGAAGAGGGGGTGGAAGGGGAGAAGTAGAGAGAAATAAGGAGGAACGTGAGGAGAGGAAGTAGGTGGAGGGCTGCTCACTCCTCTCCAATAGACAGATGGTAGTCTGACTCCTACTGAGTTGTCAAGTGGCCAAGAGAGTACGAGATTGAGAGGAAGAGGGAGAGACGAACCTTTCCTCCACTTTTTCATCTCTTCTTTCAACCTCTCACTCAGTTTCGCTGCCAGCTCTGACTCTTTTCTACCCATCTTTCTCCCCGTCTCCCCTCCATTTCTCCACCCGCGAGCCATCAATCTCCCCGTTTGCGTCTCCACTTTTGTCGCTCATCTGTCACCGCTTACTGTAATTCGCCTTCTTCTCGTCCACGCGTTCATCCATTTCTCCCTCGCTCGCTGCTCATCTGCACAGAGGGCGTTGGAGGATCGACGGGTCGCACGGTGCAGCCCGCTTATTAAAAGTAGGAGAGTAACTTAAAGCTGTAACAGGCCAAGAAAACGATGTGCAGCCGCAGCAACAGTACATTTATTTAGATATTTTACATCTTGTCATTAAACCTGTGGAGAACTTCTCAAACCACTGCAGGTGCAGAAGTAAAGGTTCTGTATCTTATATCTTGGCATATTGAATAAATGTCAGCCTCTCAGTCCCATTTCAAATGCTACAGAGCCGCTGTGACTTCCTCAACATTTACAGATGGAGACTTTGGTGCCATGATCGCTCGGGCACAACAGGGGGCAGTATGGGTCTGTCCATCACGTTCTCCAGCCTTTCAGAAAGTTCCTAAAACTGTACCAGCATTTAACATAAAATGGAAATACAGCCGGACTTGTGTGTTCGCTTAAAGACAGCTCTTCATGACATTTACAGCTGCTGGATGTGGGACTTAATGCGCATGGGCTCAGAATAAATTGAGGGGATTAATTTGGGAATATCCAAAGTTCAGGGTTCAAAGTGTGAGGAGCTTCGCAGTCGTGCAGGTCATGGCATTTCCAAAAGTGCTGCACGGCGGCGATCGCACTTCCTGGAGAGTTTAAATGAGAAAGTTGAGAAGCAGAACTCTCTCTGCTTTACTTGTTGTGTGAAGCATTGGAATTAACGAGAGTTATTGGCCAGTGTTTGCTCATACTGTCAATTAGACTCTCACTGTACAAGTATCAACAACGAGTTTTATACAGACAACTTCTAAACTAGTAGGTGGGAATTCAGTGGGTTTTAAAAAGAGTCAAGAATGTTGAGGAAACTTTAGCATCGTGGCTTTTGAGCCACTTTTGCAGCAACATGCACTTCAATGAGCGTGTGCAGGTTCTAAACGACGAGCGCTGTGATTGGCTGCAGACGAGCATCAGCGTTTGAGCTGATTTACTGTAAAGTCAAGAGTGTTACAAGCTTGAAATTCAAATGAAGAGATTTGTTGACAAAACAGCTGCCATAAAAAAAAGTCAGTTAAACTGTTAAAGCGCTAATTAGTCCTGAAGTGTTGATGGACTTTTAAGGAAACATCATAATCCATGTTCCAGCAAACGCTGCTTTGTGCAGATAAACACTTCTGACATTTCAGTGTTGGATGCTATACGATATTTACGCTGAGGAAACTTCAGCTCCGACTCCCCCGAGAGACCGGAGCTGACAGTTCTGACGCTAACGTTGCTCCATATCAACATACGTCCTTGTATCCATCACACTGGCGTTTGTTTCTATTAGCACTTTGCCGTTGGAGCTTCATCAGGACTAAATAAGTCATTTTGTGCTGTAACTCCGGCTGTGCATTCACTCTGTTTGTGTTAAAGTAATTTTGTGCATTTGTCAGCCCGAAGTGTGTGTGTGCTTGTGTGTGTGTGTGTGTGTGTGTGTGTCTCTGCGTGAGCATGTGCGAACACTTCCTTGCCTTTGTGATGTGCTGATAAGAAACACTACGTTGACAGTCGTGAGCTGTGTAATGACAGTGTGAGGCTTTTGTCACTTTTCAAACAAATTTGGAGTGTGTGGGATTTTTTCCCCCACTCACACACGCGCGCGCGCACGCACGAGTGTATGTTTGTTTCGGTGTTTGTGTGCTGTCATTTATTTGTCGTCGGCAGAAGACAGAGCGCCTTTCATCGCGCTCCCTCTCATCTCGGCCCTGATAGAGAACGTGGACGTGTTTGCACGCAGACAAAATGAGCTTGTAATTACACAGCTTGTTTATACTCGTCTCTGAACAGAACGCTACAAAGTGTCGAATCCTGTTTTGTTTTTGCCGAACAAAAATAGTTTGCTTTGTGTCTCTGTAATGATGCTCCACGTCGCTGTCACACAATGCGAGCGGGCGCGTTGTGTTTGTGTAGGTTACGCCTGTTTGTGTACTGCAGCCTCCTGCCGAGCGACGCTGTGCTGACGTGAAGCGAGAAGGTTGCCGTGGCACTAATCACCGTGTGGATACAGGAAGCCGGCTGCTCACCCCACATCCAGGCGTGCTGATGTGTCAGAGGTGTTTTCCAGTGTTTCCCCCCCCCGAGCGCCTGCTCACCTGCCACAAAACCGAACTAGCACGTCTGTTTAAGGTGATTCTTCTCCACACTGAAGCTGACGAAGCACACGTGGAGTCTGTTTGAGCGTCGGTCCGGCCTGAAACATCTCGCCGTGCAGTCAGGATGCTGTGGCATCAACTTCACCTGCAGCATTTACTCCTAAACTGTTAAAAGAGTGCAGTCAGACGCGTGCGTTTGTCTCCAAAGTCTCCTCAAACCTCGCTGGTTTCACGGTTTTCAGGTGTGTGCGTGTCAGGAGGCCTCTGTGGTCTGCTTGTGGCAGATTCCATCCACCCGTATGCATATTTATACGAGGAAATGGGAGCCACGCCCAAATATGGGTGAGCGCGGCTCCCGCGAACAAGAGGATGTCTGTCAAACCACGATGCTGCGTGTTGGCATGCACAAACATGCATATGCTCACGCACCGGAGACTCATCTGTAACACTAATAAATGCACTTACAGAACATGAATGACTTTCAATCAGAGGGAAGATGGCTGCACCAAGAGGAGTGTGACCTTAGATGTTTGCACCTTCCTTTCTTCCCTGCATCTCGCTCGCTCCCTGTTTTCTCGCCTCCAGCTACCTCCTGGCTGTCCCCTGAGGCGCCATGGTTAAATGTGTATCTGCTGGGCAAGTTGTGGCTTGTTTGTGTGCGTGTTTTCTGCGAGTGTGTCTTGGGTCTAATGAGCGCGTTAGCGGCAGCTAGCGGGGGAGCGCTAATAGAGGGTGTGGGACGAGGAGCGGGAAGCGCGTGCAGTCCTGGGTTGACATAGACACATACACAGAGGGGTCATCTATTAATAGTGTCCATCACTTAATTACTGTTGTGTGTTTAGAGAACGGATTCCTGATGCAACCAGTTGTAACTGATACAATGGACGCGCGTCGAGTTTTGCAATGTCCCGACTAATAGCAGGTTATGGTGCCGCGGAGCCGCTCCCTCGTCACTATTCAGGGACCGATTTCCCTCGAGGGCCGTCAAAAAACCGCACGGGACGACAGATGGCGGAGCAGCGCTTTCCCAAGTTTGGTTGGGTGTCAGTCGCCCCTGTTGAGGTTTGGAGACGGAGGATGAGGAGCGGGAAAACCACCAAAGGTTGGATGGAGTAATCTGTCATCCAGCGAAATGACGGCGCTGTGGATTATTTCTGTGTTTTCATCCATTTGTAGTGAATAACGGAGGATAACGGCTAATAGCTTTAAAGCTGCATTGGTCAATATCTTTGTGTTTCCACTGAGTGAAATCAATGTGTCTGCTCCAAGACGTTGGTTGAAGTGACACACCCAGAAGGATTTGCGGCTCCACACAGCACTTTCTCTGTTCTTTTAGTGTCTGTCAGCTCATTGTTTTGGTTTTATGGCTCCGCAACCTTTTGTTTAGTTTGAGCCTCGCTGCTCCTCGTCAGCATCATTTCCAGCAGTTGTTTTTGAGGAAAAGGCCGTTACGCTACCTGCTCAAGAAGACGCGGAGGAGCTTCTAGCAGCTAAAGAGCCGGATATTTCCCC
Organism: Betta splendens; assembly: GCF_900634795.4. Taxonomy (NCBI): domain Eukaryota; kingdom Metazoa; phylum Chordata; class Actinopteri; order Anabantiformes; family Osphronemidae; genus Betta; species Betta splendens. The sequence goes on along the minus strand of NC_040894.2, from coordinate 4,010,526 downwards.
CGGGAAACGGAAAACTGGATTTACATTCGTCAAGCTGCCACGCAACCATTGGACATTTAAAGGGTCCTGTAAACACGCTCCACGTACGTGTGCAGTGTAAAGGTTACGAGGTTCCGCGTCTCTTTACAGCTCCGCTGCTGCCAAGTTGCAAAAACACAAGATCTTTCCTTCCTTCATTATTTATTTTAAATCGAAGCTTGCAAACATTCCATGAAACACTGAAACCCCCAGACCCTCGTGTTCCTCTCTGCCCCAGTACGCACCATCCTCCCGCTCCGCCCCCCCCCCTCCGCCCGCATTCGCTCTCCTAGATTAAGGTGTTGTAGCTGAGGTTGTAAAAGAACGAGATGGTGATGGAGGTGACAGAAATAAGTCACAATGATGAAGGGACGGTGTGTTTTCGGAGCAGGAAAGACACATCAGTCTTGGGCCACTATGAATAGACCTCTGCAGCTGTCCTGCCTTCTCACTCATTCACGCACGCACGCACGCACGCACACACACACACACACACACACACACACACACACACACACACACACACACACACACACACACACACACACACACACACACACAACCTTGTCCTGGGTGGCCACAGACGAGCGGTTGCAGCTGCCCCTCGGTTTCGCCCAGGACCTGATCTCAGCCTCCAAGTTCAACAGTATGACTTACCGATCGGCCCCTCCAGGCCACAGGCTGATGAACATATTATGGAAACCATTAACCCACCGGGTTTAAGCCCGTCCGTCCATGTGAACACAGCGTGCTTCCAGTTAGAAGCACCGGGAGCAAAAAGGTCCACGGATTCCGACTGTTGCTCGGAGACCACCTCCTGAAACATAAAGACAGCAAACTTCAGTCAGTCTGACTTCAACTCGTCTTCTATTATTAATGATTGCAAGCTTTTAAAAGATACTCCACATTTATTCAACAACTCAAAGAAACAGAAATCCCCGAACCAGCACTGCGTTGGTAGCCGCCTCCTGGTGAAGCCTAATAAATCACATTCTTTTGTGGCAGAGCTCCGTTATTGTCCCAGAACCATTAAAAATGCATCAGCGAGGTTTCATTTAGACGCGACATAAAATACGAAGCCATGAATAACAACGCTCATGTAAAAATATATGATTGTGTCCCCTTTGATTTACTACTAACTAACTGGACCCGTTTTCAAAGGGAGCAAATGTGCTGTGAGTTCAGCCTCTTAGCATGGCTGCTACAGACAACACATTTTATGAAAAGACTCCATCTTCAGCTCAACAACTCCTGAAACTGTATCTTCCGCCCTAAAAGACCTGAGCAACAGCAAATAATAGACTGCCAGTACTGTGGGAATGAGCTGGAAACCGCCTCTCCTTCGCTCCATTATGTGGTTATTGTCACTCATTACAAGCTTCATCATGAGAGCAGGGAGGCCCTCGAGATAAGACCGTGTCCTGTAACCCTGAGCCCAAACCTGGCAACCCAGATCGTTATCATGCCTGACCTGACCCTGATAAATATCACCGCCATTACACACAACTGCTGCTCAATTAGAGCAGCACACAAACAGACGGGCGGGAGTGCACACACACACACACACACACACACACACACACACACACACACACACACACACACACACACTGTACATGAGCACTACATGCTGTAGTAATTTGCCATATTGTGTTAACCACAACTTAACTATGAATAATAAGTGTAACTACACCAGTGCCGCCACCCTGAGTCAGGTGCAGATGCAGCAGAGGAGAAAAGGGAGCGTGTGAATGCATTGTATGTGTGTTTGCCAAGAGGGGAATCATCAGCGTCACTACTACACTGGTTTGTGTGATGGGTGATAAACAGCTGTGTTCGTGGCTTTAGGTGTGATGTTTTCTGCTTGTCCTTCTTTCCAGTTTGTGCCAGGACCATAACCCTTAATTACTGGCTGCACTGGTCTGAGCTGAAGCTGTTGTTTGGGCTACGCCGAAGGGATAAGTGTTTGAACCCCGAGCGCTGAGTCACAACAGGAAGCTGTGAAAAGCTTTATTACTGGGGTCAGTTACAAGCAGTCGTCCAACAAGAACACACACACACACACACACACACACACACACACACACACACACACACACACACACACACACACACACACACACACACACGCCACCTATAATCTGCCCTCCTTTCCCTGCACATCCCCCAGTGATGACCTTTGAGGCCTGCAGTGTGTGTGTGTGTGTGTGTGTGTGTGTGTGTGTGTGTGTGTGTGTGTGTGTGTGTGTGTGTGTGTGTGTGTGTGTGTGCGTGTGTGCGCCACATGTGTCTCCTGCTACTGACAAACTACAGACAAGTGACGAGTGACAGCGCGCAGGGCTGTGGCTGCAGGACAGAAGCCTCCCCATCGCCAGCCACATGCAGTTTAATAACTTTTATTTATTGTCACACGTGTCAAACTCGGACCATCTGCCGCTGCAGAAGGCTGTAACGTCCCATAAAACACTTTTACAAATACTTTTAAACCCCAAAGAAGCCATATACACGTGGGCCGGCTGCTCTGCCGCTCCGCGCCAACCTGTTTGACCCCCTCCCTCCTCCCCCCGCGCGGTTTATGCTCCCCTCATTCCTGTGGCCGCGCTCCGTTCCTGTTGATTGAAGGGGAGCTGACGGAGCTCACTGCTTTTACTGCGTCCTTCCTCCCCACGCTCCTCCTCCATCCCTCCAGCTCCTCCAGAGAAAACACCACCTGATGGAGTTTATGACCTGGTTACTGCCTGGACACACAGCTGGCTACTTAAACACACAGTCACACAGGGGCTCAGCGGTGGGCGCCGGCACGGGGCAGCGGCCCACGCGTTTACCTGTCGCTTCGCATTAGTAACAGCCCGCGAGTGCTCGCGCCGCGGGGGGCGGCCGTTCGGGGGCGGGGCTTCGAGCGGTCCGCGAAACAGAGACGTCTTTTTGCGCCGCCAGCAACGAGCTGCTGGAGCGGTGAAGCAACGGGGTGAAAACCATTAGGCCACGTCCCGCTTCCCGCGCGTCCAGCGGGCGACAGCTTGTCGTCGCGCTATCGTGTGACCTCCACCTGCCTCTGGGAGCAGATAAGCGCCACCCGGGGAAGAAGCGCCCGCCCGTGAGTCACACCAGACCTTTCTATTTACTTGTCAGGCCAGTCGACGCTTCAGTTTCAGTGTTTTCCATTTAAGTTGATCATTGTAGAGACTTGAGAGCAAGTGTATTCTTCTATTTAAAATGAATTTTGAATTGACTTTTTCTCCACCAGCCTCCACAGGCCCAGTGGCGGCGGGGACAGCGACGGTCGGGCCTTGTGATGTCTGTCAGGGAGGGGCTGTCATCACAGACCATTGGCCAGCTGTCAGCAGCTGTCTGACCCGAATACTCTATCTGCACCACAGCTCCCATGAGCACCTACCGCTTTCAACAGTGGGTGTCAGGCAGCGCCTGTGGCCTGTTGCTGATTTAGACATCAGAGGAAGACATCTGCCACAGTTGAACAACTTCAACAGGCGCCCGCTCCCGCTCCCTTTGCTATTTATAAAGGCACACTTTCCTGCGTTATCTGCTAAAATGCTAACATCACTGTGATAAATCAGAGCTCTTTAAAATATTTGGAGGAGAAATGGGAGCGATAACGTGGACACACACACACACACACACACACACACACACACACACACACACACATGCACATCTGCAGCAGCAGGTTGTGCCCTGGTGTTCATCCTGGTGCGGAACCACAGTCAGGCCTTTGTGCACGACTGTAATGTAATAAAACTACCAGACTCTCCCCACACAGACGGGCCTGTGCAGCAAAGCATTCTGGGTATAGTCACCACAGCATCCCCTGAGACGCAACACAAAACCCCTGAAAACGGTTGCGCACACACACACACACACACACACACACACACACACACACACACACACACACACACACACACACACACACACACTGCACCTGATCCCACAGACCAAAGGACAGAGGAAACCTTTATGAATAAACAGATGCGAGTCCATTAGTCCTAATGTTATTATCCAGCTGTCTGAACTCTGACCTCGCTGAGGGGGCGCGTGTTTATGTGGACAACAGAAGCAGAGTGACAGATATAGTTTAGAGACATATTTTCTATCTAAGAATAGCTTTGTGAAATCGATCCTCTTTTAAAAGCAGCTCATTGAGCCTTTAACCTTTTTCCAGGACCATGTCAAACATCTCGCCACCCCATTAGACAGTGTGTTTTATGTCACTCTGTTTTATCATCATCATCATCATCATCATCATCATCATCATCATCATCATCATCATCATCATCATCATCATCATCATCATTTTTTATGCACTCCTGATTCTAATTTTATTTTGCAACATTTGATATGTTACGTTCATTCCATTCCATTTAAAGGATAAACTAACATAACATGAGTCATGTCCCTTATATTAAATATATTTTGCTTGTACTTTACAGTAAAACACAATAATCTCTGTCTTAGTGAATTATTGTATCAGCTACGTTTTCAAATGAAGACATGAGAAGATTACATAATAACTAAGCACCTGCTAAGAATGAATATGTCTCAGCTCACACAGATGATGGTGGAATTCCTCCCAGTGGGAATCATCTGATCGCTCTCTTTCTTCTTTAACAATCTTTTACATGAATCGGATTCTCCACTATAAAACTCGAATGTTTATCCAATGCTAATTAAATCAAATCAATAATAAACATCCTTTTTGAATCGTTATATTAGAGTGTGTCCTACAGTACCAACAATAATAAGCTCCGTGACAGTAATCTGCCAGTCAGATAGGTTCCTGTGGCCTTTTTATTTACAGGCCCCTGATGATAACAAGCTGCATGGGAACATTCAGCGCCCTTGTTCCCACTGTTGCTTCATAAGCTGCCGCGTGTTGGCGCCGGCGATAATTAAGTCGATGAACATGAAAATAAAGATCCGTGGCTTTACCTTAGCAGTGGATGTGCTGACTGTGTCTGTGTGAGAAGGGAGAGAGAGAGAGAGAGAGAGAGAGAGAGCGAGATAGAGAGATAGAGAGAGAGAGAGAGAGAGGGTGTATGTGTCAATGTACTGCTGAGACGAGAACTAAAGGGCCATTTATAGCTGTCACACACTGACAACCATTACCCCTGCATTTACAATGCTCTCAGCACATACTGTCGTGCACGCACACAACCATGCACACACACAAACACACACTTCCCACTCCACCTGACAGAGCCTAATTATCGACACCTCTCCCTGTCGGATGAAACAAAAAACTGCTCTATTTTCAGACTGATGGAGTCTGATGTGTCTCTGTCGTTTTCTTCTCCCCCCTCACCCCCCCTCAGTGTCTGTTGTCGTCTCGGTGTGACGCCTCGCCTGCCGCCCACCCCCTTAGTCGACGTTTGATTCCCGACTCGTTAAATAAGACTCAAATTAAAACAGACAATGAGGAAAGTTTCCCCCTCACAGCTACTTTCATTTGTTGTGATTGTTATTCTGAGGTGTGCCCATGTGTGTGTGTGTGTGCGTGAGTGTGTGTGTGTGTGTGTGTGCGTGTGTGCGTGAGTGTGTGTGTGTGTGTGTGTGTGCGTGAGTGTGTGTGTGTGTGTGTGTGTGTGTGTGTGTGTGTGTGTGTGTGTGTGTGTGTGTGTGTGTGTGTGCGCGTGTGTGCGTGTGTCTGTGAGTGTGTTTTCAGACTGGAGATGGCAGCGAGTGCCGTCTCCTTTGAGCCCCACTTCATTAGCTGTCGAACGGAGCAGCCACGTTGAGGCCGAGCCCTCTGTCCTGTGTTTGTTTTGAGTGCGACATGGGGATTTGGGGCCAAGCTTCTTTTTTTATAGTTGTGCAGAACTTGTTTCTACCCGAGCTGTGATTCAGTGTTTCACCCCCTGGCCTGATGCAACCAGCACCACAGTAATGTCACACAGCGTGTGTGTGTGTGTGTGTGTGTGTGTGCGTTTGTGTGTTTGTGTGTGTGTGTGTGTGTGTGTGTGTGCGTGCGTGTGTGTGCGTGCGTGCGTTTGTGTGTGCGTTTGTGTGTGCGTTTGTGTGTGTGTGTGTGTGTGTGTGTGTGTGTGTGTGCGCGTGCGTGTGTGCATGCGTGCGTGCGTTTGTGTGTGCGTTTGTGTGTGCGTTTGTGTGTGTGTTTGTGTGTGTGTGTGTGTGTGTGCGTGCGTGTGTGCATGCGTGCGTGCGTTTGTGTGTGCGTTTGTGTGTGCGTTTGTGTGTGTGTGTGTGTGTGTGTGTGCGTGCGTGCGTTTGTATGTGCGTTTGTGTGTGCGTGCGTGCGTGCGTGTGTGCGTGCGTGTGTGTGTGTGTCTCCTGGGCTTCTCTGCACTGGGCTGCACTGAACTGCATACATTAATGTGACTAAACATATAACTGGCATCCAGGCAGAGCTGCAGTGTGAAGTCTGGAGTGTGACTGATGGAGCAGGTATTTATATATATGTGTGATACCTTTTTCTTTATCTGTGTGACTCATAATTTGCTGTAACCAGATTTCTCTCCAGGGTCTCCTTGCTTTCAGAAAACAATACAAGAAACATAAAGTAAAATTGAAAGGCTCCGCCGCTCCTGCACATTCACGGCTCGGTGACGTGACCCTGGGTGGCGTCTGCCTGTGTGTGAGGCAGAACAGAGGCCGCTGATGGGCTGAAGTCAAAGCCTGAAGGTTGGAGGCCGTTTAAATGCACTCACTTCTCCTAGCACAAACATTTGAGTGCATGTGGCTGCAAAACGATGCAACTGATGCGATTTCACACTTTAGCAGAATGCAGCTTCACATCATCTGGACCACAGGCATGTTTGCTCTGCTTGTTTTATTCCCTTTTCCTCTGATTCTGGTGCACGCGTGTGGGAAATGTGTGGCTCCGCAAAACCACGTCGTTTGCTGCCTTTGTGTAATTAGTGAACTTTGATGAGTTGTGTAGCAACACAGACGTATAAAGCATTAGTTAAGGACGTTTACTCATCAATAAGTTGTTTTATATGTAAGTAACTTATATATAAGTTGAATTCAAAACCGGGCGCATTCTTAGTGTGAATGTTCTACCTTAGATTTCAATAAGTTCACTTTGCTTTAACAACACGACCAGAGTCGACCTCAGCACTGGTTTTAAAAACCCCCAGAAAGAGCCAGACTGGACTTGGACTTTGAGCATTGGGAGTAAAGTTGGGGCCTTTCCCACTGACATCAGCGCAGCCGAGCGGCTCCTGGAGCTGTTCGAGGAGCTAACTCCTGACGCACTTCCACCCTGGCTCCTGGCGCTCTGCTCTTGGTCTGATCCTGTCGTTAAACTCTGGTTTTTGCGCCGGGCTCCGGGCCGCGTCCACCCACCAAAGTTACGTCACTCCGCGGGAATGCGAGGCCCGAGTCCCGTTACATCTGCCTCCACACACACGCGCAGAGTCCGACTGCTGCCGCGCTGCATGGCTTTCCATTTCATTCATCACCTCCCTCGTCCCACGCTGCTCTGCTGAAGTAAATAAATAAGCAGAGAGTGAGGATGTGAAATAAAGAGGGAGGTGATGGGAACTACTGGAGGAGGTGTTAGCTCATTCATCAGCTCATGTATCTGGCTGCTCGGCCCATTTATCTCTCTCTGCAGGGTGCTGGGAGAACGGAGGTTTTGTCTCCTCCCAAGCTCTGCTCCTCTCGCAGGCCTTACATCTGCTCCGTCCTGAGGATGGATGAAGGCGAGCGTGCAGCCAGGAACTCGGGACATCAATCGCGGCGGCATTGGCAAAGTTGAGCGCTGAGCAGTTCCGTGAGTGATGCCACTAGGAGGCTCCACTGCAGGTGACCCAGGAGGGCGGAGCTCAGAACTGCGAAGCAGCGAGGACTCGCCTCAACTTCGCAAAAGTTTCTACAGATCTTTCTGGGGAGTTTTAACTACAGAAACGACTTTGCCCGTGTTGACTTACTTTCAGACCATCACCTGTAGGATTTGTGTGTGATTCTTCCTTCATCTGAGCATCCGAATCAGATGCAATCTTTAATAGTCAATGAGAAATGTGAATGTATAGAATGTTATTATTCTCATATACAGTAACCACATCATTCTGGGTTCATGCTGTTGTTACATTAAACCTCTAGGTTCTACTGTTGCAGGAGACTGGATGCGACTAAGTGACTTCATATGTCGCGTCTTTTTCCAGACTCCTAATGCAGCACTTTTTCATTAAGTTGCCTCGGATGATAAACTGTGCCGAGCAGCATATATTACATAGTTCATTTCAGCTTGTTTACAGGTAAACTGCACAGAGTCAGGTCTATGTACTTACATCCACGCTAGATTTACGTTCGGAGTGCTTGCAGCACTCAATCCATTATGTGTAATTATGCAGTCTGTGTGTAATGGTGAACGCTTGTGTGTGTGTCTGAATGTATACGTCTGCATATGTAGAATACAATCAATGCCAATTTAATGCATTGCATGCACTTTAGCTTTATTCAAATGTGTCAGATGGAAGTATAACAATGCACAGCAGCTTGTGTGTTCAGTTGCTGTTGTGTGTTTTAAAAGAGAAATGCTTTTTTTTGTTTCGTTTCACTTTCTTTTCCTTTTCTCACTCTGTCATTGTACTTTGCAGGGCTCTACTTTTGCTCTACACACACACACACACACACACACACACACACACACACACACACACACACACACTGGTGGTAATGAAGTAGGTAATGTACACCAGCTCTCAAATGCAACACAATTACAACAGATTACGCAGCAATGGCTTCCACATGGTTCGCAGAAAGTGAAATTACCAACCTCACAGTGTGCATCTAAGTGTTTTATTGTGTGTGTGTGTGTGTGTGTGTGTGTGTGTGTGTGTTTTAGGCTTTGGGTTGGACCACCTCCAACAAGGCTACACTACATATATAAAATGGGACAAGGGTGGATGGAAGCAGGAGGTTAAGGGGTGAAGAGGTGATGAGACAGAGGAGGAAAGAGCATCATGGTAGAGGCCATAACAGATGAATGAAGGTTTATACTTTATGTATATACTGCTCTGACACCTTCAACTTTTCTCATTTGTTAGGATGGCAGATGCACCACAGCCACTCCAGGATGAATTCCCCGCTGCAGCTAAACCTACTTTACTTAAACATGAGCCTGAGCCTCGGCGAGGATGCCAGCGACGAGCAGCGTTCTGCAGGCGCCAGTGAAGCCCGGCCAACACCTTGAAAAGCGGCCGCCTCTCTACAGCGTGGGTGATCACGAGCTCGGGCTTCGGCCGGACCCGGCAAAAGAACCACCCATCTGCTTGTAGTCTCATATGAAATTCATTCTGTAAGACAGACATAACAGGCGAATTATTTTTACATGCTCTGCCAGAGAGCACGGTTCAACATACTCCATTAATGGAAGCAACGTGATGGACACTTGTGTCTGAAACACTTTGGAACACAAGCGCAACGAGCGCATGAAATTTTAGTGTGGCTGGCTGCCACAGAACCAGAGTCTTATGAAATATGTACAGCATGTGCACAAGTCAGTGTTTTCACAGGAAGAGAAGCAGATGAGACGCAGCACAACAAATCACAACGAATCAGAAAAGCCAGATGGAAATTCAGACACTGCTGCAAAGCACAAAGACCCGACGTACAGAAAGCAGCAGGTCCAACGAGACAGCGTTGCCACAGAAAAGCAACTACGTGTACTTCTCTAACATTAACGAAGTATAAGAAACTTTGAAATACTACAAAAGAAAAAGATTAGACGAGAATGATGAGAAATCATAGAAGAAGAGTTGACGTTTGCACCTGGGCAGGTGAGCGATGGAATCACCCTTCAACCAACCGCAGGAGAGCAGCCGCAATCAATCCCTCAGCACCGACAGCAAAGCACCAATCACACGGCAGGGTAGAGGAAGGCCACGCCCCCTCCCCAGCTCCGGCCCAACGTTCACGCACAGGCGCGCACATCCACCCAGTACAAACCATGTGCGTTTGGTTAAAACCTCAGACTTTCTCCTAAGATGAACTCACACGGGTTTCATGCTCCTTTTTTTCGCTCCACAACAAACAAACAGACATTTCTCAGCTCATTTTTCCTGTGTTTTCCCCACCACATTCCCAGGCTGTCCCACAGCAGCCCCAGTGTTTTACAACAGAGTAACATATCAGATCTAACCCAAACCAGAACCCCGAACTGCGGCCGCAACCGCAGGAGTAAAACAATGCGAGGCTCCGGGGACACCTACAAATGCAGGACATACATGACCTCTCTGTGTTTGTCAGACTTCATTTTATTTTGTCCCCTTTTCACTCTTAGAATCTCTGTTCTTGTCGTCTGGCTTTCTTTAGCCCGTGGTGATCTGTGGTAGACCTCAGACTATTGTGTTGCAAATGTGAAAGTTTTCCTAAATAGACCTGAGTCTATTCCATTTACAGCGGAGCGAGGCCACAGACTGATGTTTAGAGACTTACGGGTTTCTTACATGTATTTTCATTTATATTTTTACTTTAACTTTAAGCCGCGAATATCCCGTTTCTCTATTTTTGTACATGAACGTGCTTCAAATAACCGGTAGTGTCCCAGTAGCATCAGATCTGAAGCAGTTTTATTGCCCATTGAGCTGCATCACCTTGTAAACTTGAGAACAGTCAGAACGTGTGCTGCCACTAACTCAAATCTGAAATGGTTTTATTGCAGATTTCATACTTTATTTTACATGATAGATGAGTCATGCCACCAAGGAGGCATAACCGCCTCTAACTGCTTCTGTGGCTCAGGGTTTACTGTAGATAATTGTACTCTGCCGTCAGTGGCCGAGGCTCAAATCTGAGCTTTGGCTGATTTAACATGATGTGTGTTACCACCAAAAACCTTATTGCAGATTTCACAACACATTGTGACTCTTCTCCTTCATGTGAAACAACTTTTTTACTACATACTCTGGCGTGTCCTTAACATTTCATGCTCCCTGGCTGCGCCCTCCTCCTCCATGGGGATTTGTCACAATGCAGAGATAAATGTCCTTCAGTGCTGCATTAATGCAGTAAACGCTGGATGCTTCACTTACTTTTCTAGAACTATTATAAAAGGGTGGAAAACACTTTCTGTGCTGCTTCATCTTGTGCAGGACTTGGAGGTCAGCGACCGACTCGCTCTGGCCTCTCACGTTTCTGTTGTCATATTTCTGGGAATTTGATGCAATGTTTGGAAACCAGGCTGCAGTCAGGCAGGGTGGATCTCAGGAGCTCAGTTTCAGCGTGTCTGTGTGCGTGCACGTCTTGTGTCCTCACTAACTGCCTCAGCAGAGATGACTGTGTCATTAGAGCATCCAGGGTGCGAGAGCTCTCGCTCTCTCTTATCGGATCCTGTTTCCTCTGGACGCTCACAGATGTGGACCTGCTGCCATTCATGGTGCAGCTCTGGGCTCAGTCTATGCTGCCTGCATGTTTGGCCAGAAAGGAAAAAGCGCACACATTTGACGGTGCCCAAAACAAGCTTTTACTTTATTTCTCTGGCACATGCACATCTGGCACATTTGCAGTGTGGATAATTTGTGCACACAGTCAGCACAGGGTCGTTTCATGCAAACACTGGACCATCCTCACTTTGCTAAAACACTATGTTCTTCTCTCTTCTGATGTCATTTGGGAGTGGATTCATGGGCGGAGGGGCTGCACACACACACCCTCACACACAGATCTGGTGGAGTGTTAATGGAGAGTTATGGGTTTTTAATGCCTCACGCTTTGGCTGATCCGGGGAGAAAAGTCAGTCCAAGTCGCTGTTAATCAAACGGTGTCACTGCGTTTGTGTGGGCCTCACGAACGCAATTCAAAGCGAGGGTCACGTTGATGCAGCTAATCAGGAACGTTGAGTGAGAGACTGAGAGGAAACAGCGGAGAGTAAGACAGAGAAGAGAAAGAGTCTGGGGGGTAGAAGAAGATGACAACACAGATACAGAGTGAGAGTGATGTAAAAAAAAGAATAATGACTTCCATATGAGAATGTTGGAGCTTTTTCCTGCTTGCTTCTCAGTGTAATCATATCAGCAGTCGAGCTGTTTCCAGCTTTAAGAAATGTGAAGTATGCAACGAGTTTCAGGATCCAACTTCGCTTAAATAAACAGAAAAGCAGGTCTGCTGGACCCGAGTGTGCGAGACGGCGAGTATACGTCCTATTTGCTTTACAGGAGTTAGATGTGGAGTCATGAATTTCAGGTTTCAGATTAATGATGGTTGATGATTTCTTCAGGTTCAGACCAGCGTCAGGACAAACGTGACACCTGTAAATGGGTCGGTGTCGTCAGGTAAAGCTGCACTTTTTACCCTTAGACAAAGTGTTAAGCACTGAATGTGTCTTAGTGTAGAGTTGAACACTTTTAGTTCAGAAAACAAATTTTGTTTCTAATTCCAAAAAACTAAAATGAACTGAAACATTGCGGAGAAAACAAATTAAAATTTATAGTTTCACATGAGACAGGCTCCGACAGCACAGAGGGGTTAAAGTCCACAGCCCCTCGTGAACTGCGCATGGATGTGAGGTCTGTGATGGTATGTGGCTGCGTTTACTCGGACAGGAGGCCAGCAGCAGATCAAGCCTCGCCCCGCGCTCGGTGCAACACACTCAGGCCACGGTTCTCCAAAAGCGCCTCCTGGGAGCCGCTGAGGGGGTCAGCGGAGGCAGCAGACCTCCTGCCTGAGTCCTGAGCTGGCAGCGCAACATCAGAGGGCTGCACTTAGAAAAGCTAGGGAAAAAACTGTAAAAACACTGCAGATGTGTACAGTATGTGTGCATCTCTCTGCTCAAATACTCACAAATTAGCTAATATTAGGAGTTGAGTTACAACTTCTTACTCTGTGCACCAACTTCTCCTCTGGCTCAGTGGGCAGAGACATTATTCAAATGGCTTGGATTCAACAGCAACACTCAGGATGATAGAGGGATTATGGAGGAGTGAGCTCTGCCCTGGGAGGTTAATGTGATACAGTGTAAATAAAAACACTTTTCAATACTTTTTATTCTTGATTAAAATGTGATTCAAAACATTTAGAAATCTATTCACTCAGTGTTGGACTAGATTTTAGGTAATGAAGTATAAGATAAGAAACAGATGTGACACGTTTTCATGAGATTTTAGTGAAAGTGGTTGATCAAATTTTCATTTAAATTTAATAAAACATAATTTTTCCAATTGGTGAAAAATCGGATTCCTTCTGTTTAACATTTGAACCTAACGTTGTCTTGTTATAGATCTATTGTGTAAAAAATCCAGATGTGTGCTGCACAAGGTTCACATATTCCAGCCACATGGTGACATCATAGAATGTTTATAATCCCTGTAATGAATCCCTGTTCCTAAATCTGAAACCCACGACCAAGAAGTTTGAATGAGTCAAACAACAAATCAGATAAGACGTGTGAGTGATGAGTTTGGGATAATTAGGATCGACCCAATGAGATGCAATGAGCTCATTTGTACAGTTCGAAGCATTACACCCACGAACACACCCACAGTGGTAGTGACATCATCATCATCATCATCATCATCATCATCATCATCATCATCATCATCATCATCATCATCATCATCATCATCATCATCACTAGTGCTTCGCTGGATTTTCTCCTTTTCATAGTGATTTACAGAATGACATCATCGTCAGTCACACCTGTCAATCACTGCACATTTCTGGGCATAGTCTCCTCAGTAATTTCACATTCCTGGCAGCAGGTGATGACATCATTAGAGATAAGCGATGATGTAACACTAACCGGTCTGTGGAGAGTAACGCTGCAGTTTTTAGTTTGGTTACGAATCTGACAGTTTAATTCTTAACAGATCATCAACTGGCAACACGGGAGATGCTGAGATGAGTTAAATGTTAAAACTGGAACGACGCCGATGAGACAATGAGGAGCAGAGTCAACTGTGCGAAATGTAATTTAAACGCTAACACATTTGTTAGATGCATTTTTAAAATGAGGTACGTAGTGTTTAGCGTTCGTCAGTACAGAGGGAAATGAGTGTGGGTAATAAATCTGTTTGATGAAGAGCAGAGGTGCAAATGAGGAGCAGAAGAGGAGGACGAGCAGGAAAAGCGAGAGTCAGATGTGAACGCGTTCATGGGAAATGGATTAGAGAGAAAGATAATTGTTTAGAGTATTCGTTCCAAGTCCCAGCTCAATTTCAAACCCTCCACTTAAGTGAGAGGCTTGAGTGTGTGTGTGTGTGTGTGTGTGTGTGTGTGTGTGTGTGTGTGTGTGTGTGTGTGTGTGTGTGAGGATGTGTTACAAGTGGTTTTAGAGTGGCACCAGTGAGAGATGTCACCCTCTGTAGTCGAGCACACACACACACACACACACACACACACACACACACACACACACACACACACACACACACACACACACACACACACACACACACACACACACACACCTTTCTCCAGCTTCGCTCCCTTTTATTTCACTGCTGGTGAATTTACGTCCCATAATGTTGCCTCCTGAGTCAAACATGTGGTTCTGTAGTTCTGGTTCTGTTGCTGCCTTGTTTCTGTTCTCTTCAGTCCTGTGGTGAGCAGCGATAGGACTCCTTGAGGTTTCTCACTGAAAATAGCTACTAGTGCTCCTGAAAATAACACAGGGAGGTTTGAGAGCGTCCGTGGACTGAAGCAGTGTGTGTGTACTACTGTTTGGTGCCATAATAAACGGTGCCACGCTCGTTACGATGGTCACGGCTGAAGTGTGAAACCAACGAGTCACTCGTGACTCACTGCTCTTTTCTGTGTCATCATGAAGTGCCATCTTTTCTAAGAAGCTGCAAGAGGAATGCCACGAACCCCTGCTGGATAGAAATGTTAATTAAAACCAGTAACATACAAACAACTGTTCATGATGAGTGAGCTGCAAACGGTGGAATACGAATAACAAACTGTAGAACATATTTGTGTGTCGAGTACAAATATATTCAGTGTCACGGCACATGATGACTTTTTCTACTGGTGCTTCTGCTAATGTACATTACATGTACGATCCAAAGCTGCTTTTCCACCTTCACTTGTGAAGTGTTGCTGTGTGCAAAGCCTCACACTCAGAATGAGCAGCTTGTGTAAATAAAGGTTTCAAATCCAGCGAAAGGAGGGAGGACCTGGGTCCGGTGTGTGTGTGTGTGTGTGTGTGTGTGTGTGTGTGTGTGTGTGTGTGTGTGTGTGTGTGTGTGTGTGTGTGTGTGTGTGTGTGTGTGTGTGTGTGTGTGATAGGGTTAAGTGCACTGGAAGTGTGATGTGGTGATGGAGGGAGGACGAGAGGCATAAAAGAATAGAGGGGGAAACGAGAGGAGAGATCCATTAGCTAATGGACATCTTCAGTCCCAACTCCGTATCATCACACACACACACTCTTTCCTCTATTGTTGCGAGGACAGTCATTGATCTAACACATCCCCTAGCACCACGGTTACAGTAAATAGACCAGTTCTCATGATGATGCTTTCAGCCTCTCAAACTGGTACGTTTCTGTAAATTGTGCTCGTGAGCGTTTAGCAGCCAGAAAAATCAACTGCGTTCCGTAAAGTGCTGAATAAATGATCACAACAAAACTTGCGTCAGCTCTTAAACAGAAACGCACAAGTGTCTCCATGCTCGCAGCTCATGTATGTTCAGATGTTGTTTTGTGCGCGAGTGTGTGTGTGTGTGTGTGTGTGTGTTTGTACCGTGAGACAGAAACTAATTGGTGTCAATAAGACATCTGTGGCTCCGCTTTGATTAGGCCTGCAGGCTAGGAATAGGAAAATAACACCTCACACACAAACTACTTCCTTTTCACACATGTACACACACACGCGTTGCCTGTGGTCATGCTGATAGCTCACTCCAGGCACGGCCCATCTGTCTCATTACCGAAACAGGTCTCACTAGAGAATTTGTATTGTTTGTGAACACACACACACACACACACACACACACACACACACACACACACACACACACACACACACACACACACACACACACACACACACACACACGACCTCAACCCTGGCAGTGTGGTTAGCCTTGCTCAACATCAGAGCCGCTGGAGGCAAACAGCTTGATGTGACAGAAGAATGGGGAGAAAGAAAAAGTGATTTCAGCACCGAAGTCTATGAGCAGAGTGAAAGCCCTACTGCGTTTTCTGCAACAGTTTGCCCTAGAACATCTTGCATCTCGTTTTACCTGCTAAAACTCAAATTTAAGTTTCTCTAAAGGGGCCTCAGTCTGAGGTCCAGGCGTTCTCATGATACTTTTTTCTTTTTCTGTCCAAAATATTATGGTGCTTTTTTGCAGCCACTGTAAAGTCACACATGTGCTTTTTGTATTGACAATAATGTAGGCAGTAGGTGTTTGATCCCAGTTAGACTCCAACAGCATGGCCTCAGCTGCCAAACATTAAGTGTTCTGCTGCAGGGAGGAGCCTTCGTTCACTTTCTTCTATTTCCTGACAAGCTCAGAGAATTAAATCAGTGCCATTAAGCACATTTACTGACATCCTTCTGTCTAAATGTGCTAATGTACACCCACAAACAAACCCAGAGTTGCAGGTGAAGCAAATAACAGCCTCCACGCCTCCTTTCACTGAAACTGACATCAGCCACATCTTAATGGGTTCAATTCCATATTAGAAATAAAACCAAAACACTTTCCACAGGGAAGAAAGAACTTTAATTAAATATAGTGAGAGTCAAAAAGTTTTTTTTACACTTCAAAGTTCAAAATAATAAAAAAACATCCACATTATCATCTTTACAGTAGTTTCTGTACTCTTCCCTCCACACTGACACCGCTGCTAATGTGTGAATGATGCAGACGAGCCGTGAGAAACGTTTGTTGGACAAGTGCTAAAACCAAACCCTCCGTTTACTCCTTCCTGTACAGGTATTTATATATGAACTATAAAAACATCCGTCGGCTTCGAAGCATCACATTTTCATATCGTGGGATAAAGGATGAGGCCGACACTCAGACACACGCACACGTTCAGGCACCAACCTGTAGAGGAGAACAGAATGTGGACTCCAGACCCAGGTTTGAAACCAAATAAATAGGTGGCTCGATTCGGTGAGAGCAATCGAGGGCAGCCATGGAGAGTATTAATAGTACAATAAGGACAAAGTGGAGGGAGAGCGAGGACAGAGAACCTGACGGAAGCAGGAGAAAGCATTCTGTTTCATTCAGCCGCCGTTAATCCATAATCCACCGCATGGAAGACGCACAGATAATCACACAGACACGTTAATAACCGCTACGCCTAAATAATGCAACATATTATGCTAGCTTCAACAATAGTGATACAAACAACATGGCAAAATGAGAGACAACCTCGGCCTTCGTTGACCTGTGACAAAAATGACACCATGGCTTTTTCTCAGACTGATTGAATTAAGCAGTGGACGTATGGCTTTAATTAACAGAAAGTCAGGTAACATTCAAATTCCTAGACACAGGAGACAAAGCAAATGAAAACATGGGAATATACAATCTCTGTCTTAGTTTGTACTGTTATTATGTTTTATGCCAATTGCTTCACTGACTGATACTCGGTTTGGCTTGTGTTAACAATCAAACATCCAGGAAGTCAGAACAAGTGGACAATACAATAGAAATATTCCTGTTTAGAAAACAGGAAGCATTTACTGCATATGATAGCGATGTGGACAGTTTCTCTTTGTGGCAAATGCTGTAACAGTGTCTGACAATGAAAGATACAGCATTTCTGTTTCTGATGCATTCATGTCTCAAACAAGGGTTTTGGCAAAGAAATTCAATCCAAAATTAAGACTTTCAAACCAACATTTTTTACATTTAAGACATTTAGCTGGCTCCTCATCCTGCACTGCAAATGAAAGTCACTTCTGCTATGAAATTATGAGAACAAGTGCAACATTGGAATAAAATTTTTAAAAATCAATCCATGTGTAACATTTAAAAAAAAGTGAAGCTCAGTGACACATTTGCACAATTTTTGTTCATAGATAAGATTTTAAGACTCAGATTTAATGACTTTGTTTAAAACACATCGTCGGCTGTTTTTTGGCCAAAACAAGTCATCTTGCATTAAACAAAATCAAAACCAAGACTGACTGTAAAGATAAAAACAAATCACAGCAAACCAGACAAATCCCACCCAAATAAATCAAAGGGAAATGGCTTCATGGTCTTTAAGACATGATCTTCCTCTTAAAGAGGCTTTAAAACAGCTCAGGTTGTTGAGTGCTGAGGACTGGACTCAGCTGTGAAGCTGCTGTTGGCGTCCAATAATTACAATCTTCATTCAGCTATGGCCTTTTTACAATAATGTATCGTACAATCTGCCTCAAACCTAAATCAATGCTGCAACAAGTCTAACTTTTGGGAATGAACGGCTTCATGGTTTCATGGTTTGATTAAGTGGCTCCTCTACGTTCTGATGGCTGAGGGAAACGGTAGCGCATGAAAGCAGCAGAGTAAATGTACATAAAACCAGCTCAAAGTAAACACGGCGATGCCCCGAAAGGATAAAACACAGTATCAAACTTGGTGCTGCGTCTGTGTGTGCGCGTGTGTGTTGGCAATAAGAAGTGAAAGAGTGCGTCCGTGTGTGTCGGCTGCATTGGAATCCTGACGCCTCATCATCATCCTCACCATCATCATCATCACCTCCAGGTATTCTTCACATTGCGATATATTCCTTCATTAGTGACATAAACACACCATCCTGTGTGCAGGATACACTTAGTAGATGATTATCACACATTAATTGTTGCACAAAAAGTGAAAACAAATCAACAGTCACTCGAGGAAGTGAAACCTCCAAAAAAATAAATACACCTCCTGTGTCCGTGGAGATTTTGTAATGTAGGTGTGGCCGTTCTCCTATAAAAGCATCAAGGTGTACAGAGTCTCAACAACTTGTTGGTTTAATTGCAAACAGTCTTTTTTGTTGTTCTCAGTTGTTTTTGTTAGAAAGGGCCTGAGTTGGGTTTGTTCCTTCAAACGGGGACAGCAGCCTCCATCCCTGACCGGCGTTTGACCCGCCGCCGAGGTCCTCCGCCAGGACCGGCGCCGGCGCTCGCTCCCCCTCGCACGCAGTCGCACACACACAGCACACGCACACACGCACGCACGCAGCCGTGCACCCACACCTTTACATGGGCGGGACAATCATTCCAGGGATCGCTGTGGGTGGAGACAGAGGGAGGGAGGGAGGGAAAAAAACGTTTAGAACGGCGCCAAATATTTTCATCGTCATAAAAATCCCTTGTAAATACATCAATGTGTTTTCCCATCTGCGCAGCTGCGACTGCAGCGACATTTAAAACATCAATAGGCGAATAAATCAGAAAAGCGGAGCGGGGACGCGTCGCGTTGCTGCGCCGCTCACACACAAACACGCGTTCCCGTTCGGCTCAGGAACAGTTGGCGTGTTTTACTGTGAGCCTGACAGATTGCATCATGGGGAGCGTGGTGTTTGAGCCCAGGGGACGGGTGTCAACACGTGAGGAGCAGAGCCCTGCCCAAAGGCACACACACACACACACACACACACACACTGTACAGAGCGGCCTCCGTCCGGCTTCAGGAGGAGTCGCCCAGTTTTTAGGTGGATGCTTTTCTTACGCTCTGTTCTCCAGCTGGTCCCAGACCACCTCGCGTTTTCCTGCCTGAGTCCTTCACTCCTAACTCTTCTAACTCTTCGTCTTCTTTCCTCATAGCAGCGTGTTTCATCATGGTGCCTTACTGTTTATTGATCTACAGCCGTCTTTTCTATTTCTGTACCGGCTGGAACATAGACTTTCTGCATGACTGTGGATCACAGAACAGTAGCCAGACAGCGCTGTTTGCTGTTCACCAGCGCTTGGCTCAGCTTTTTATTTGCCTCCTCATTGGCAGCAGAAAACAAGAAATTCCATCGATTAAATGTTTTCTGCTAATAGAGAAACAGGCAGCACCTCATATAATATAGGTGGTAATATAACAAACGGGGGAGAGCTGTTATCAGGGTACGCAGGGATTTAAAATCGGAACTATATTTAGATTTGTCTAAAAATATCCGTGTGTTATTCCCTTGTTCCCTGGGAGAAATAAAACCTCTGACTGTTTTCATGAGATTGAAAAGCTAAAAACTATATAGAGACACGGATTCTTTATTATAACCAGCTCGACTAAACTCTGCAAAACCTGCAGTTTCTGCTGAAACCCGTCTTTCTTGTCTCAGGGACTCACACGTATGCACACACTCACACAGGTATGGTGACAGTACTAACTGTCAAGAGGCTCGAACAGCTGTCAGTGTTGATTGCTCCCTAGTAAGCTGCCAGTGTGTGATCGCAGTGTGTGTGTGTGTGTGTGCGTGCGTGTGTATTTATTTCAGCTGTGCTTTGAGGCTCCTCTTTGAGTTCCCACACCCCCACACATGCTCTCTCTCTCTCTCTCTTTCACTCTACACACACATACACGCACATACAGCTAAACAAAGCCAGTGAAGTTGAGAAATAAATCCTCTGAGCCACATGTCGCCTTTTTTTGTCTCTGCAAATATCTAACTTCCTGCTTTACATTCGTAGCCAATGAGACGACAGGTAGGCGTTACCAAGCAACAGGATGACGGTAGGATGGAAAAATTAAGAAGCCAGAGGATGAATGACTGACGATCAGACTGCAATAAACAGACAACAACGGTAAGATATGAAAGATAAATCGTAGGAAAAGAAAAAGATGAGAGATCACAAGGAAACATAATCAAAGGATGTGAAGCTTGACAGTTATTGAAGGCTGGTTACGGAGCAGATTACAGAATCAGTAGAGGAACATACTTCAGGTGAAGGCCAGGCCTTGTAGAGAGCTGGCTGTTGAGTACTTGCTAGAGTCCACAAATGTTTGATCTGGTAGAGGGACAGAGTTCAGCCAGGAAAAATGACAAGGGAAGGGTCAAAGGTCGGAGGAATAAAGGAGGGGAGGGTTAAATGTTAGGAGATGCCCAGGTTTAATATAGAATTAATAAAGTAACAAGAATTTGTGCAAATATGGATTTAGCCTAATGTAATGTGGACATGTTCATTACTGCCATGCAAATGATATTTATATATAGATTTATATATATATTTAACTGTAAGCTGGTATGATTTGTCTTTAGTTTTAGCATCAGTGGAAATCCCATTA
Organism: Betta splendens; assembly: GCF_900634795.4. Classification (NCBI taxonomy): domain Eukaryota; kingdom Metazoa; phylum Chordata; class Actinopteri; order Anabantiformes; family Osphronemidae; genus Betta; species Betta splendens. The sequence continues at coordinate 3,989,382 of NC_040894.2, read as the reverse complement.
TTTGATCTGCACTAAATGGACGTTGTCTGTTTCACGGTCAGAGCTAAAAGCTTTACCAATCCTCCATTCACATGGTGCGCTCCCTCTGAGCCCTGACGGACGCACCGACTGGCCGCGGTCACGGTAAATTACCTTGGAGCCCGTTGCCATTGGCGCTGGTGCAGGACGGCGGCGGGGAGGAGGAGGGCCTGACCACCGGAGCGAAGGCCGACTTCTGCTTGACGGCCGCCGACACCATGTTGGCCGGAGAGAAGGAGAAGACGCCAGAGGAGGAGGAGCAGTTGGACGGGAGGGAGGTGGAGGAGGCCATGGTGGGGCTGGAGGGGACGACTGGGGAGGGGAGATGCAGCCACAAGTGTAAGAATCAGCAAAGGAAAGTTGATGCGTACATGATGGATCAATACTGTTTAATATTTAAAGAGGCTTGAAATGAACTTTATGAGAAGAGATCATCTCTGCATCCACCATCACAGATGGAGATTTACAACAACCGATAACATCTCTGTCCTTTTTCTTCCTTGTTTTGGTCCAAATGTAAAATGGATGCAATTAACCAACATAAAGGGAGGCGTGTCTGTCAGATGAAAGGCAGCGAGGGGAGGAAGGAGGACATGGATGGAGGACGAGCGGAGCTACGAGCTGTGAGCGGGTGGTTGTGTTTGAAGATGCAGCGATGGAGAGCCCCTGGGGGACGTGTGCAAAAAAGGGCTCGCGCGCGCTAGCGCCGCGCGTGCCGCCTGTATGCTAGCCAGATGAGTCAGCTAGCCGCTAGCATACTCACTGGCGTAAGGCGAGTTGGCCGCGGAGCCGTTGAGGAAGGTGGGCGAGCCTCCCAGGTTGGTCATGCCTGCGTTGTTGGCGTAGCCGTTCATGGTGCTGGTGACGGAGGTGTAGCTGGTCTGCTGAGGCGTGGAGCTGGGGACGTAGCCGTGAGGGGACACGCTGCTGCTGCTGCGCACGAAACCTGCGGGGCGAGAGGCCGCACGGCGGTGAGCGGGTGAGCGACGCGACCCGGCGCGCTCCGCTTTGGCCTGTGACGCACCCTGATTGGCCTGCGCCGGTTCCGACACGTTGACGGACAGCTGGCCGGTGAAGGAGTTGACGCCCATCATGCCGCCGTGGCCGGAGCCGGACAGCTGGCCGTGGCCCCGCGGGACGCTGTACAGGGCCTCCGCGATGTCGGCCGCGCGCTTCAGGATGATCTCCTGCAGGAAACACAGCGAAGGTTCAGCACAGGGCAGCAGCGTGGGCGCGGCTGCTTGAAACGCCGGGACGCCTTGCCTGGTTGTTGTGGGGTAAACCGTAGAGCGCTTCAACCAGGTCGGCCGCTCGCTTCAGGATCACCTCCTGAGAGAGAGCGGAGAGGAAGAGGGTTTTACTGAAAAACACGTGCGGACAAATTCTGTGGAACAACAGGGATTATTGAAATGCCTTCGCATGTGGGCAGGATGCATATGTGGAAGCCCCCCCGCTATCAAACACCATCCATTTCAACCATTTCTATTCACGATCAACAAATTGCTCCTCACTCCTTTTTAAAGACAGATTATCTACTGTCAAGTCAGGAGCTTTTATGCCTCTAAGCGACGTTAAAGTGACAGGCGTAGGAATAAACGCTGGAGTCGACCCAAAGTGGAGGTTCTGATCCAGAGTTGGCTGCTTCTGATACTTGTGTCTGGTTTATTTTTAGGTTGGGATTTACTGCACTTTTAGCAAAAGAAAAAAATAATATATATATGTAAAACTGTTAATCTGGACAATATCACCTTCTTCTTTCATCTCTTGTGATGGAAAGCGCTACCAATTATCTGTGAATTGGACGTTCTTCCATTTTTCTGGACCATCTCCACCTTCTCTTTGTAGCTTTTATATTTCACACCCACTTAACGCTCTGCAGTTCTCTCTCTCTCTCTCTCTCTCTCTCCCCTCAGACTCTTTATTGTTTCTCCCCTCGTCCTCGCTCGCCCGCCCCCTCTCTCTCCGGGGTCTAAGGTGTCTTGTTTAACGGTTAATGTGTTGTCGTTTCCACAGCGTGAGGCCAATCGGTGACAAAGGGAAAATTACTCGGCGCTCCGCAGTAATAACCTGCACTGTGTGACACGCTCACGCGCTCGTGTGCGCTCCCCGCTTATTGCCTCTTCATCAGTGCGTGTGTGACGCTATGAGAGGTCACGGAGCCAGTCAGCACTTCCACTCTGCCCGTCCACGGTGCTAAATTCAATCTTTTACACATTATTATTGCCTGGCTAGCTCTGCGTTAGCCTCTCATTATTACAGTATAGTGGTGAGTGGAGCAGTACCCCCCCCCCCTCACTCACACACACACACACACACACACACACACACACACACACACACACACACACACACACACACACACACACACACTCGGTCATTCAGAGAAACCTGATCCGGAATGTTTGAGTGGTTCCAATAAGACAGTGGCTGATAAACGGGAAGGAAAGATGATCTTCTGGTAACATCATCATTATCAGGTCTGCAGGCTTCTGCTCCTGCATCACTGCTGGAATCAATGCTCCTTATAAGCTCGGGTTATATGTACAGCAGACATACAGCTGCTTAGGCTTCACTTCCTAATACATTATGCTGCTTAGGGCCATAAACTGTTATTTATGCTGGAAAACATTTTAAATAACCTGGTTTTGCCATCTGGTGTCAGTACGAAGGTCTGCAGCAGAGAAATCCACGTTTCCATCACACAACCCTCTGTGTTTGCAGCGTTTTCAAGGTTAAAACCTCGGTTAATGTGGTGGTTAACGCTGTTTTACTATCGTCAGCCGGACGTTGAAGTGAGTCAGTTTGAACAAAAGCGTCACAGTAGTAACTGAGAATCGCAGGAGCTTATTACAAGCTAAAAGTCATCCCTGTTTTCTCAGCTTCCTGTCAATCACGGTTGCCTCTCCTCTAGTCTGAACTCACTTTATATTCGTTACATGCCAAATCTTATAGAAAAGCTTTTCCTCGGCTGCTGGAGGTCGTAAAAGCTACGACTAAACTTTGAGATATTATTTGGATAATTTCAGCCTGATGCTTTGACATATGGCTGCTTCCTGTCTTGTGCTGGGCTTCGTCCTCTCCATCACCACTGATGGGTTCTGTCTGAAAATAATGCTCAAATGTTTCATCACATGCAATAATCTTTGATTCTTTTAATGGCAGCAATAAAACCTAAAGCTTTAATCTGTAACATTTGCCTTGATTCACGTTGTTGATGTCTGTTGTCAAATATTCATTGACCTGACGCGTGCCTGTTTGTCAGTCTTTATAAATAGTTTGAAGCCTCAGCGTCTCCACTCATTTTATTTAAGTTGTTCTCAAAACTTTTAACCTGCACTATAATCTATTTTTATTTATACCAGGCAAACACGGACGGCTTGACAGACAATCTGACAGACAGAAGAGCAGTCGGTGAGTGAAAGCAAGGACGGATCTGATGGCAGAGAGGAGGAATAACAGGAGGTGTCTCTGAGCTTTTACCGCCTGAGTTATGAGCAGCCTTAATGTGATAACCATACATTACACACACACGTTGCATGTATTACGAGCAGGAAGCGCTGAGCTCAGTATCTGAGATCAGATGTGTGTGCGCATCCCATGCGTGTGCCAGGCCGCCACAGACATGACACACTCATGACTTATTCCTCCCTAATGCTGGTACATTAGCTGCTTGATCCGCTTCTAATGTCCCATTAGGGATGCCGTACATGCAGGGTCACACCTTGCACAGGGATGATGTCATACCTTGCATCAGGAGGTGGGGGGAAGTCGCTCACGCGTACTGAACACTAATACTCTCTGGGGGACGCCTTCTTTTTGGGGGCGTTCGTCGTGAGGCAGCGTTAGAATCGGAGGCTTCAGTCGCCGCTAACGTCGACGTTTAATTCTTTATGAGCACGTAACACAGCTACACAGTGCAGAGAGAGCGTTCTGTGAGTCACCAGGACGGCTCACGTTGGAGAGGATGGTGACGTGACCTCTTTGCAATGCATGACATCACAGGGATGATGATAGAAGCGATGTCATCGGGGCGAGTCACTCGCCAAGACAACCAGTTTAACAGAGGTGACACACGCTGAAAGTCCATCAGCGACAAACCAACGCCGCCTTCGAGGCGAAGCTTCAAGCCTCAAAACATATTTCCAGGTGTGAGAGCACTCATTCATTTTATCTGAAGCTGCTGTATATTAGAAATAGGTCAATGTGATGTTCTTGACTGTGGCTGTGCTGAGAAAACGCAAACGCAGCCACAGTTCCACGTTAAATCACGCTAAGAGTCGCAGCAAAAGCACAGAAGTCCCAGATGTTTCCACATGAAGTGACTTCAGAGCGCTGCTCAACAGCTTGAAGCAACAGCGAGTCGTGGGCTTCGTGTTCAGGAGTCGCTGTGCGTCCGTGTGTGACTGTGAACAGTGGCTGTACACGACGTGCACATATGGATGGATGCAGATCACTGTGAAGCAAACTGGCAGCCGAGCACTGGTGTGAGTGTGTGTGTCCGGCAAAATCCCCTCAATGTTCAGTGAACAATTATAGAATCATCTGTGTATCGGTAATCCTCTCATCCACTCCACTGCCCCGTCTGTCTGCCTGTCTGTCTGTCTGTCTGCCGTCCTTATAGAGCTGCCAACGACGGCGTACAACTCCAGTAAAGAGGCCAATCGATGCTCACAACAGCAGCAAAGAGTGTCACCTATAACCCACACACACACACACACACACACACACACACACACACACACACACACACACACACACACACACACACACACACACACACACACAAGGAAATAAGGAACCTGGCCAGGCTGCTGCTTTTAAATCTGCAAAAAATATATTAAAAAGGCAAATGTCTCAGTCTCCAACACCGTATGTGGGACCTGAACGCATCACAAGCTGACTCATATAGTGTAACTCATTACTGTCTCTGTAACATTTTGAACATGTTCCTATGGTGACCTACAACCCACATTCACACGCAATTGCAAACACGTGTGCGGGAGCCAGGGTGTCGGCGCGGCCGTGATGACATCACAGCATTGCTGTGATAGCCAGCATCATAGCCAGCACCCGCTCTGTGACGATGTCACAGCACACGCAGCCAATCCTGGACCGGCTCCAGCGGGGGGCGATCAACAGCAGCTGCTTTAAGGGTCACCAACGCTTATGAGCAAGCTTAAAGCCGAACCTCAGCCACACACACACACACACACACACACACACACACACACACACTGAAAAGTCCCCTGTGGATGAGCAGATCAAGACGACAGCGTCTGCTATCAAAGCGGAGCTCATCGTTTGGTGCTAATTGTTTACATCTGTTGATCCTTAAGACACTTCGCTTGATCTCCAGCTGATAAACAAAATATTAGATATGACTCTGTGATCTGGAGCAGATTCAAACGCTCACCCTGTAAAACGGGGGCTCAGCGTGCAGCTTGTTGGCTCGCACACACACACACACACACACACACACACACACACACACACACACACACACACACACACACACACACACACACACACACATACAGGGGTCATGAGGAGGTAAAACACAACCCACAGAAGCTTTAGAAGACATACACTGTTAGAATTATAGAATAAACGAGTAATTGTTTTAACTCCTTGTGTCTTAAATTCAAGCGTGTATCTGTGAGTGGGTTCTTTGAAAGTCTTTCCAGTTTGATCTCCACCACAGGAGCTACAGAATCAGTCTGTCCACATAAAGGAGCAGAACCCTCATAAGGTGGAAGTCAATGAGTCCTGGTACCTTCGGCAGCCGCTCTGGGTCCCCAGGATGCCGAGGGATGACCTTCTGAAGCCTCTGGAAGCCGTAGTCGATGGTGGGTTCATTCAGCGCTGTCGAACACAGAGACACAGAGACACAGAGACACAGAGCTGAGTGAGGAGGGACAGTCTTAACGCCTGGTTCCGTAAAGCATCCTGCTCACGCATTGACAAACACACACTCAACATCTGTAGCAGCCATCAGGGGGTCGTTGCTCCGAGGAGCCGGGGCCACGTCCCGTTTCCTGACATTGTGTGCGATCTACAAGAGTCGACAGAAGCCCGCGGGTCACAGAAGCCGGTTCATGACTAGTAGATTGAAAATGTGGCTGCGAAACTGAGGGAAACCACTTCTCACAACGACAACTGCGGAGAACCTCAAGTGGCTCCATTGGGAAACAGCAGCAGAAAGTCTGGGAAGCTAAAAAGGGGGATTTTGTTATTTAATTCTTGCTGTCAGGGTGTTCCCTCACTAATGGACCAGATTAGAGACTCTGCCCAGAGGTGGAGTCCTGCTTCTTCAAGTCACGCGCTACATTAGCTGAATAGTCACAATTCTGTTATTACAGAAACCATAAATTAACTTAACTAATCGGTAAAAAAATGAATGTGAATCTTGATTTTTGATAATATGTGATAAAGAAGAAATTATGTTCAGGTTATGGGTTATTCAAAGATTTGAATTGAAGTAGTAACTTCTTTATTATTATACATATTTACTTTATATGGAATAAACCATTGCATCAATGAAAACGCTCAGTGCTGAAAAGTTCCATTTTCTAGCGATTCATGATCTGAGCCCCATTAATTAAATGTAAATGCGACTGTGCATGTTACAGGGTGTGATGGACACTTTAATACTGCATGGAAACGCTCAGAGACGGCGAAGCAGCTAATGGTGATAATAACGCTGCGGAATAATCTAAAGGATTTTAAAGAACGCTTAGAGTTCACTTTAATGTTGCAATTGCATTCTTCTCTGTCTTTATCCACTCAGGGTGTCAGTCAAGTCGGGGTCTGAAAGCTCAGCCAGCTCCTGCGCGGTGTTTGTTTGTCGTCCCGTGTGTCGACGTTCCCATCGTCGCACCTGCGTGCGTGTTTGTGGACGGAGCCAGAAGCTGCAGAGGGCGTGGGTTCATGGCTTCAGCTGCCGTGATCTTTGGTACTTTCCACATCAGGCCTGGGCCGATTACTTGCAGCTGACCGTCCTTTAAGCACTCGCTTTCCTTCGGTTTTGTTTTTTTTTTGCATTTGTGTTTCACATGTAGGTGTTTTCATTATCACATCACACCCAAGTATCTGGCCTGTGTTATGTCCTAAACCACCCAATTTGTAGGCAACATAACTGTGAGCTGTTAAAATACCAGATGTTAAATCGCCATAAACATTTCTTCACTTTGCTCTGAGGAATCGACTCAGAAATGATTTGTTTAATTATAATGACTTCAATGTGACGACAGTGGAGAGACGCAACGAAAAAGCACAACAGACGAGGAGGAATTCTAAAATGCAGGTGAACGGGAGCCAACGTGGGCGAAGCGAAGACGAGTAGAGTGCATCCAAAAAGAGAAGGAAATAAAACTCAGTTATGGTTGAATAGAAAACACGCAGAAACGACAACAGCTGCAAACAGTCAGAGGGAGATCAACCGTCAGAACTAACTGCCAGTGTCAGATCCACCGTCCTCACATCTCTGGAGACATTCAACACTACACACACACACACACACACACACACACACACACACACACACACACACACACACACACACACACACACACACACACACACACACACAGGGGCCAGTGCATAACAGGATGACTAGGAGTGGTTTGGAGCCTTAGGCCCAAACGTCTCCAACCGACCCTTTATTAATAGACAATATGAGAATATGAGTGTGTGAACGCATGCGTGTGTTGGTTTGAGTGTTTAGACCAAGTGTGCGTTTATACAACGAAAAAGGTCAAGATTCTTGGGACGATAGCGATCCTCTGGTGTAATTGATTACACATCAGTGAAAGCAACAGAGGTGCAGTCACACCAGCAGGAAAACCCAGTGGGTGGACGAGGATAATAATTAAACAAACGCCTCAAACGCTGCACTGTACAAACTGTATGAGCGGCCACGCGTTCCAGCTCAAGCACAAATATGTGAGAACAACACAACGGAGACTCCGGCAGCCTGGACCTGTTTCATGTTGATTCATTCTGCCACCCGCTGCCCATGAAAGCGCCTCAGCACGGTCTTTCCTCCCCCCCCCCCCCTCTTAACTACACCTTCTGCCACTTTCATGCATCCAGCCATCCCTCCATCACTCCTCCTCCGGCCTCACGCTTTCTCTCAGAGTCCGCAGCTGCCCACAGATCAATACTCATAGAAGTTTCATGAGGACAGATCCTCCACTCCTGTTTCACAATAAAAACCTGAACGGGGGAGGGAGGCACACAAGAAAGGATGAGGAAGACATATTGTGCGCGCTGAGGCCGCGTGTGCGTTCTTAGCCCGCGTTCATTACGCGGCCGTGATGTGTTTTTGCTCATCGCTTCGCGGAGTTTAAAGGAAACGGTGCGAGGACGGGAGGAGAAGAAGATGGAAAAAACACGGGTGAGGTTGGGCGGGCGAAAGGACAAAAAGGACTGATGTAAAAGGAGAAGAAGAAGAGACGGGGGAGAGGAGGTGTGGTGGGATCGATTCTCTGGCCAGCCAGCAGTTCAATACCACTGAATTATTGCTTCATTCTTCCCCCTTATGAGATGAGATCTCTTTCTCTCAAGCTTCCCTCATCTCCCGGTGACGTTCTGTGTATTTCCACACGCGTGTGTGTGTCTGCATGCATGTATCAGTACACGCGTGATCCACTTAGGGCCCGATCGATGCTCCTCAATCTGCTCCACCTTTCTCCTGTGCGTCTCTATTTTTGTTTCTGCCTTTCTGTGTGAGTCCGTCCCGTCCTGTGGCTCCCGCCTGGTTTCTGCACGACTTTCCATTAAATTTAAGGCTTTAAGACCTTTTTAATGCCACACACCCATGCCAGTAATTTAATGCATCTTTCATGGCCATACAATCATCAATAAAGCACAGGACTTTATTGACATTTATATCACATTTTGTAGTACTCCCCAGACATATATGACAATAATTCCTAGTAATATAATCAATGAATTAACCTGGACGACCAGGACCAACCTGGAGATGAAAAATCACTGGCTCCTAAATACAGCTGCTGCTAAAATCAATTGTCCATTATGAGTTGATGACTTTTCTGTCTCCTCACAAAGAATGTTACTGTAGGAGATGACTGAGTAAAATGTACTAAATTAATTTTTTTACAAGTCCTTTTATTGTGGCGAGTTAATTCCAGACGTCCTGCTCCAGCAACTGTTTTCTTCACTTTTATTTCCTTTTGGTTTCAGCCACAGAAAAAGCATTAAAAGTGTGATTCATTTGTTTATTTCTCGCGCTGACAGTAAATCAGCTTTCAACAGAACATGTGCGTGTGAATGCATGTTGTGTGTGCGTAGAACATCTGTGTGTGTGAGAGCATTTATTCATCGTCACTTTGTACCATTGTGTGTTTATGTGACTGTGATGTTGTTTCCCAGCAGGCAGATGTGGCGGCCATACGGCACAATGGGAACGTGTGTGTGTGTGTGTGTGTGTGTGTGTGTGTGTGTGTACGGCCATCTGTTTACCAGACTACTCACCAGCTTTCCTTCATATCTCTCTGATTTACAATTACTTTCAACTCCTGCCCCTGTTTGAAAGCGTGTGTGGTAAGTTGTGTAAGACGGAACCCTCAGCGAGCGCGGCTCCACGTGCGTGCGCCGGTGCAGGACCGGGCTTAATTGCTCGGTCTTTACACCCACGGGCAACCGCCGGCCGAGCGCCGGGAAGCCGTAACGGCCAATCAGCTCCCGCCGCCGCGACCTTCCACCGGCGACTTCCAGAAAGGAGTCGACCTCGAGGCGGGATCGGGCAGCCGCGGTTACGGATCGCGTTTCCTGGGTCACATGCTGAAGCGATCAGCCAATCGCGAGGTCACGAGGGGTCACCCTCAGCCAATGGGAGGAGCAGGTAGACGCCAGACGGACCAATTACCTGTCGGCTAGCCTCAGGCTCCGACCAAAGATGTTTTGACTGAAGAAAGTTTAAGGAGAAGGCGAAAAACTTTGTTTAAACATAAAAGAAAGTAAAAAAATATTCATCTGTTACTGAGCTCAGAGTCTGAGCTTTTCTGCACTCTCCAAAACTTTTTACTCTACAGTAGATGGATCGATTGTCTTTGTAGCTTCAATCTTCAGACGTGCAACACTGGGATTATAAAGACTTCAAGAATTCGTCATCTACAATAAAACTGGCAATTTATTTATGTCATGTTTTTTTTATTTTTATTGATCAGGATTAAATCCTCATCTTTATCTTTGGTTAATTACCAAGGTCCCTAAAGGCCTCATGAGCTGAACAGTATATATGTCAGCTTGTTCCTGTCTCTTCTGGTGAATGACGTCATCCTCACAGTGTGATGGAGCCGCGTTGAGCGGATCAATACTGTCCCAGACATCACATCACCACATGCATGTGTGAGCACATACTCTCACACACATGCGTCCACTTTGCTTTTCTCTCCTCAGCAGGAAAAAAATTATTCACGGTGAACAATCCGCTCAGACACACACACACACACACACACACACACACACACACACACACACACACACACACACACACACACACACACACACACACACACACACACGTTCCTGACACTGCGTGTGCGTGTTTGAAGTGTGTGTTAGTAAACTGGGTGTTCTGGATGATTTCACTAATAGTTTCAGTATGGAGGGTCCATAAAGAGCAGACTGTTTAATTGTAGCTGGTTTTAATGAGCTCTGATTATGGCAACATTCTTACGAGTGTGGGTCGTTAATGTTGACTAATCTGCAGTCATTAGTTCAACACTGTCTGGCCTGAGAGTGAACTGCAACTCATAGACGCTGGCTCGCTCTCACACACACACACACACACACACACACACACACACACACACACACACACACACACACACACACACACACACACACACACACACACACACACACACAAGCAAGCAAATGTACAGAAACACATTCCTCCCAAAAACAGAGGCCAACAAACAGAAGAAAACAGCGGCGTGCGTTTACCTGTGTAGATGAAGCGTCCTGGCGTGCCTTTGCAGAACTGCTTTGACTTGTAGGACAGAGTGACCTCAACGACCCCTGGGATGTGCCTGGGAGGCGTCTGCACTCGGATGGCGTGTGGTGTGATCAGCTGGAGAAGGAGAGATGGAGAGTGAGTAGACATCAGATCAGCTGATCCGATCGGAGGCGTTAGCGTTAGCAATAATCTATTTAAAAAAGACTAAAAAACGACTACTGATGACAGTATTTACCGTAAATCTCATTTTCCGTCTTCTATAGTGAGTCGTTAAGCTGTATGTGACAAACACTAACTATTTATTATCACACTTTACAGCTTTGAAATATAGTTACTACTTCTTGGCTCCCGTTCGTAAGAGAGGCGACTAAACAAAACTTGGCCCACGTGCAATCGATATCCACCAACAAATTCTTTAAACATGTGTTTTTCTTTCCTGCTTTAGAATCAATAACCAGGTTGAGTGCAAACGAAACATTTGGTTGGCCAAACGCCATTAGAAGTCTGTGTGAGAAACGCAGAGGGAGCTGAGTCAGTTTGAAGTGAACTGAACTGAGACTCTCTACACATGTTAGTGTGTGTAAGTGTGGCTCTCAACACTGTAAACAAACCCTTCAGCTCCCGGTACACACACCCACCCATGTATGCCAGCATGTAGACCCCCCCACACACACACACACACACACACACACACACACACACACACACACACACACACACACACACACACACACACACACACACACACACACGGTGTTGCTGTTGGAAGGGAGCCACAGTCGCTCAGCGCTCACGGTGAGTGGAGTCAGAAGACAAATAAACATTCTGTAGAGGAGTGGCGCTGGAGGAAAGTATGATAGTGAGCTCTGTACGTGTGTGTGTGTGTGTGTGTGTGTGTGTGTGTGTGTGTGTGTGTGTGTGTGTTTAAAAAGCCAAAAGCCCACGGCTATGGCGATAAAAATCTTAAAAGACATGAGGGGGGGGGGGGGTCTTGCTTGGTGGTGAGGACTCATTAGAGGCAAATGATGAGCGTAACACAGACTGGAAGAGCAGGACACAATGCGACTGCTGCAAACTGACCTCGCTCCAAACCAGCATGGTACCGAAGATGACCTGGAGGCCGTCGAAGAAGTTGTCGCCTATGATGATCACTGTAGCACCCCCTGTAGTCCAGCCCTCGCTGGGGCTGATGGCCTTAATGCAAGGGGCCGCACCTGCGTGGAGACGAGAAGGGGTGAATGAACGGAACCAGGAGAGAGACGCCGGATAAAACTAAACTGAATTGGAGAGAAACAGCTGTGGGATGAAACGCACAGATTGGACATTTAGGAATGTGTTTAAACTGTGGTTGTAAAGAAATGCTGTTTCTATAAAGACCAATGAGTCTGTAAACAGGAATCTGGCCAGAAGCCTTCTTCATCCCTGTTGCATCAATCTCCTGTTTCCTCCTGGTGCACCCCCTGTGGATGTCATCCACATTAACGCCACAGAGACGAAGTACTTGAACTGGTCCTTGTAAACTTGTGTTTTGACAAGTTTAAGCTTTTCTTTGCAATTTTAAAAAGTTAAAGACATTTTACGTAGTGCATTGCTGAGTATTTAGGTCCATAGGAGAAAGTTTTAGTCCCAAACATTTTCAGGAACCATCAACGTTTGTGGACGTCTGTGTTCATTATATTTATTGATATATTATTTATTATCTGTTTACTGACTTTTCACGTCAGCAGGCGGATTGATATTGGATTACTGCAGCTCTGTTTTTATATAATGACTTGACATGGGTGTAAACACGCACAGAAGGCTGAGTATTATAATACTCACAACAGAATGAATACAGTCAGATTTATGTCAACTCAGTGTTGAGCATTGTGTGTATAAGCCTGCGTGAGCCAATCCCGTAGCACACAACAATAGAAGCTGTCAGAAATCAGGCACTTGTCTGTTTGAGGGCGTGCGTGTGAGTGTGTGTGCGTGTGTGTGTGCGTGTGTGTGTGTGTGTGTTTGTGTGTGTGTGTGTGTGTGTGCGTGTGTGTGTGTGTGTGTGTGTGTGTGTGTGTGTGTGTGTGTGTGTGTGTGTGTGTGTGTGATTATCTGTTTTCAGCTGAATTACAACAGCACTTCTTAGCCCTGGTTTGTCAATGGAAAAAGCATAAAGATATTAGACACACGCACACACTCAACATGGTGTGGTGTGTGTGTATGTGTGTGTGTGTGTAGTGGGTTGGATTAGCCAGATGGAGGGGCAGGAATCACCTGATAGGATTAAACCATCAACCATCTGGTGGCCATGCTGCTTGCACTCACACACACACTCACACACACACACACACACACACACACACACACACACACACACACAAACACACACACACACACACACACACACACACACACACACACACACACACAGCTTTACCGTGTTCTAGGTAAGACGGTGTTCCCTCCACTGGGTCCAGCCTGCGGGCCCGGCGGCCATGTTTGGAGTTATTGTGGACGAACATGTTGTCGGAGACGGACAGGACGTGTCCCTCCACGCTCACTGTAGTCGATACCACCACCTGGGGGGAGGGGGGTTGTAGGGGAGAATGGAAGAGGAGGAAGTGAGGAGGAGGAGGAGGAGATAAGGAGCAGAGGAAAGCCAGATAAGAAGCACAGAGGAGCCAGAGTTTAGAGATGATTACAGGGAGCAGTTAAAGCATGGAAGTGTGAAAATCTTTTTAAATGTACTGTAACCTGTTATCACTGTTATTACCATCACCCTAAGTCACACTGACGCTACAGTGCGCATGCATGTGTGTGTGCGGTGTCTACTCTCCTCCGTTCAATAGTTCCTGATGGGTCCGGCCCTTAATTATCTCCCAGGGAAACAGAGCTGTCTACTCTGGTTCCACTACAATAGAGCTGCACAATTAGAGGCGCAGATACTGTCACACGCCGGCTACTGTACGACTCTGTCTGGCTGAGCGTGGCACGAACGCGCCGGCACCAGCGCGCACAAACACCGGGCTCCAGCAGCAGAAGCACATGCATAAACATACCACACAGATGCTCACACGCCAGAGCACCGCGGTAATAAATCTATCAGTATCTCTTCGGGGTCTAGTATCTCCACTCAGACTCGAGTGCTGTCTTCCTGATTGTGTTGTGGCCTGAAGATAAGGAAATAATAAAGACCAGGATGCCCCAACTCAGATTCACAAGCTCCCGGTTCCTTTCTAGCATTGTGCGTATTTATGTTCTGACTTCTCGGGGTCAGGAGCTCATGTTTCCTGCGAACGCACTGATGCAGTAGCTTATTTGCTGATCCGCTATCGCGCGCCGAAGGCGAGGACGGAGGCGAACAAAGACAGGAAGGACGGGAGAAACGCGCAGAAAGGAGGACGTGGAGGCTTTTACCTGGAATCTCCTCATGTCCCGCGGGTTCCCGGCGTTTTTCAGACAGTTCTGGTTACACTTGAGGAAAAACTTGAGGAAGAATCTGCGGAAACACAGAGGACATGAAATACATGAGATCAGCCACAACGCTAATAAAGGGGACACTGGGTGTTCCAAATGAAATGGGACCATATGTCAAGAATCTATATGGAAGAATAAATCAAAGGCCCAGATGGGCTTCGGCAGCAAATAAACACATCCAGGTTGTGTTTTGGTGCGAGCCAGCTGGACGGAGCACACTGTCTGATCATCTGCCTGTGTTTATTACGGCTCTGTGTACAACTCAATAATGTAACGGAGCAGAAGCCTTTAAGCCCAGCGAGTCGCTTCCACTGTGCGCTGTGATGTTTTGATAGTAAACAGCTGTGTTTGTGTTTGTCTTTAATTTCTTTAATATAATTAGACAAAAACGTTAGACAAGTCTGCACAAGAATCACAAACAAAGAAGTTTATTCTTCCTCTCTAATGATTTAATATTATTATATTCACTGAATCCCACTGTGTTCGTCCCCTGTGTTCACTTTAAAGTGTGTTACTTGAATAATTAGAACTTTTCGCTGGTTGCCGTCACCTTCGTCCCCTGGTGGCTGAGCCCTGCGCTGTTCTGTTCAGGAGATGACAGCCCTTGTACCGGACCCCCAGAACAAAGCGGAGGTGTGCGCTCTCTCTCTCCCTGCGTGCGGGCGTGCGCGCAGGCGCCTGTGAGCGCACGTGCGTGTGTGACGGTGCAGCACAGCCCAGTGGCAGGTCTGAGTGTAAAACTCGGCGTTAACGAGCTCAGGCTTCGTTAGAACACCGGCGCCTGGAGCCTGCATGCCTAATTACCTTGACCCCTCACCCCCCGGGTGACAGCCGATCACAGCGGAGGACAGCCACGGTGACCCCCGCTGACCTCCCACTGTCGACTCCCTCTCACAATACGAGCATTGCGTTTACGCGGCCACCTCAGCTGACCCTCTGCTCCACGGCTCTGTGCGGAGGAGCCGCTCAGGCTTCTCATTTAAGCTGTGGGGAAAGTGTTTAGCTCCTTTAGTATTAATCCACTGAGGGTAAAATTCCTCGATCTGGGAAATCTAACTGTTGCTGTTGTAGGCGGTGTATGTACTTTAGACAAGCAGTGTCAGGTCATTTATCAGTGTTTTAGTTTTTAAAGCCAGAGCTTCCAGTTTTAATGATATCAGCTACTTGGTCACACGGAATCCAAAAATTCACACAAAGCCATTCTTTAAATTCCATTCCATGATGTAGCTACTGACGGTCAGTGCCAGGGTTTGTACTGAGTAGTTTAATGTAAAGGTGAAGAACAGAAGAACTCCTTTAATTCTCCACCACGGAGGATGTCTGATGATTTTAAACACCACATCTTCACCTCTCAGTGTCTCTACAAGCAGAAGGATTCCAGTGATCTCAGCCGATCCGCGGCTCGTGCTGATTTGTTACTGTTCCGGCGTCGGCCCACCGCTCCGCTCGGCACTTCTTTGTCATGTGAAAGTGCTTTTTTCTCATTGATTGTCAGCAGAACATGCTCTACATTTTAATGCGATGTGTGTTCTCTCCTCTTCCCCCTTCACTTAACCCCATATGGCCTAATCAACTCTGCTACACACACACACACACACACACACACACACACACACACACACACACACACACACACACACACACACACACACACACACACACACACACACACCTCTTGTGTAAATTGATTGGCTCGTCCAGTCACTGGTCGTTAAGAGGCCTCCAATTAAACGGAGCAATTATAAGACTCTGAATGACCGTGGGGGAGGGGCACCTCCCTCTTCTTTTTCTATCTCACTCCCACTCTCCAAGGCCCGATCATGTTCAAGTGATAAAAGCACTGTTGACCTTTGCTATATTGTGAGTACGACACTCAAAAGCTGACCTAACACCGGGCCTCTATGTCCTCCAGGCTGCACACACACACACCAACCACACATCTTTCTGCCGCGGACGTCTCCTAAGATAGGGTTTTAATATTAGTTATGATTTAGATGCTGAAAGAAAAGGACAAGGAACAAGGTTGAGTCCTGGAAAAATAAAACCTGTAGAGAGACAGTGCATGAATGTGTGTGCACATTCACACTGCATGTCCATCCAGTAAATCCAATAATCACCTGCTCAACTACTTCTGGTATTTAGCGCATGTTGCAAAGCAGAGTTGCGCGCTGTTTTTTTTATAGCCTGTTAGCCATGGTGTAGTAGTGAATGGCACAGTTGCATCCATTATTCAGAGGCTGAGATGGCAATTATGGCTCAGAGCACAACTGACATTAATATTTAATATATAAGGCTAACACAGACCTGAAGAGAGAGACAGGAAGTGACAGAGAGAGGGGATGGAGAGGGTGTTGGGATGCAGTGAGACAGAAACACCGCGGCAAACACAAATGGAGGCGAGGACGAACAGAGGATGGAGGGAGTCGGTTCCGACCACTCCGCTGTCATTTAAACAGTTACAGTGCCAACAGCACAAGGGCGACATCCGGGGGAATTCCAGCGCTGTGGGTGTGTGTAAGCCTGAACGCCTGTGTCCGTTCTATTCCCTGAAGACCCGCTATTCTACTGAGCCAAGAATAACGATGCTGCCTCGGAATAGAGAAAACACACACACACACACACGCACGCACACACGCGCGCAGAGTTGTGAGTTGCTGCTGACAGGTGGAGAAATTGCAGTGAGTCAGTTAGTGCAGACAAACTGAACAACAGATCAGTGCTTGTGCCGCTCCCGCCTCCTCTGTCTCTCACAGCGTTGCTTAGATGTCTTATTTCACCTACCTGCCAAGTTCCCTGGCAGAGCTTTCTGACAAACGCGCTCTCCACCATCTCTCCCTGCGCGAGTGTTTGTGAAACAAGCCGCTGACGCCCCTCGTACCTGCAGTGAGCTTCACAAAACGGGACCACTCGGCACGAAGGGGACGCGATCGCAAATAACGTGCAATAGACTCAAATGTGATACAAACACAAGCAAGGATGCAGAAAAACGAGCCCGTGTGACCCACCGTCACCAACACACACTCTTCCTTCTCATGTGTCGTCCTGAACAGCTTATATGAACAGTGTGAGAGTCTGTTGATCTGTCACAGATCAGCTTCCTGTTTCCTGTTTACACTGAGTGCCTGTTATTGTTTAATGCAGTGACATCAGATAGCGGCGCTGGAGCCCGTGCCTGCTATCGGAGCAGTTAAGCAGCAGGGAAAACAAGGATATGAAATACTACTACACCCTCAATCTGGCCGTTATCACAACAATAATGTAATAATCTATTGCTTCCTGTTGGGGGTGGGGGCCTCTTTCTATGTTGTCCTTGCAGTATGTGGTTCAAGAGCACCTCAGCAGTGCCTCAAGAAGCATCATATCCCAGAATGCCACAATCTGCAAATGTGAAGCGAAGTGAAAGCCCGGGTGAAACTTCATCACACTGATGAAAAGCAAAGACAGGAAATAAATATAGAAATGAATCAGTGAACAGCTGATGACTATTTTACTTTGAAATAAGCTTTTTTTTGCCAGGAGCCTTTAAAAAACAGGGACAAGGCATCTTCTCCTGCATGAGTGAAATTGTAACCACGTGTTTGGAAACTTGTTTAGAGAATGACTTCAACAATTAATCAAACGTCAAAAACTGTTGCCAATTATTTCCTATCAACATTTCAGCTCCGCAAGAAGCGAGCTCGCAGCCAAGCGCTGTCATTAACACCTAACAATTAAAGTTATGCAATGAGACGCGTAACGACGCCATGATGGCGGCCGCGTGTTTGTTTGCAGTATCGCCGTATCGCATCTGTTTGAGACTCACAGACACTTTAACCATGTGCAAAAAGAGTCACAAAAAGGACGCGCGTGAGCACAAAGGCACGGATGAAGAAACAGGAGCGGGGAGGATTAAAAAAAGCCACGAGGAGAGAGTGAAGTGGGGGGGAAATGGAGCGCGAAGGCAAGAAAAAAGGTGGCGGAGGAGGGAGGAAGGGAGAAAATGCACGGGAGAGGGAAAAAGAGTTATGCGAGAGAACAGGACTTGAGAGAACGGAGCAGATCGGAGCGAAGCAGAGTTACTTTACATAATGATGCTTGATATGCACAGAGGTAATTGATAGCTGAGCTGCAGCCCCAAAAAACAGGCAGCCAGCTGTCAATCACCGCTCATCTCCCCAGAGATATGCTAATAATGATGATGATGAGGGCTCGGCTTCATATTGCTATCATTACTATTAATGCTCTCATTGTTGTCATGTCTGCATATTTAAATGACAGAGCGAGTCGGGGGGCGATCGCCGGCGCGTACGCGTCTGTGAGGGGCTTGTATTGTCTGCCAGCCGCTAATAACGCGCACGGCCCCTGTTCAGCACGCGAGACCTCCGCCAAGAGTCATTACATCACCGTTACACGAAGCAGCGGAGCCACAGACGATCGTTATCTATAGGCCACGAGCAGCGGATCCTCCCAACGCCAGCGCGCTGAAATCGCAATTTAGTCAAAGGTGAAGCAGGAATGAGCTGTGTATATAAGAGCCCAGCTTTATTAGCTAAATGTTTTAGGATCCTATCACTAACTCCTCATGGCTCACATACGTCAACTCTGTGCTGCTCTGGTCTCAGTTCTGTAAATGCAGCTGCAACAACAACCCAGCGTCACCGAAAGCCTCGTCTTCAACACAGGAGTGAACTTTTTCATCTGCAGGAAAAAGCTTTAACGATAATGGAACAGATTAATGAACTTCCTTGCAAAGACTGTCCAAGTATTTGGACAGTGAGTTTCTATGAGAACCTCACTTATAGCTTTGTTTTACACTTCCAGTGTGTTCCAGCTTATCAATAACATTAAATTACAACATGATTACCTCCAGGACAAATACTCTCAGAGGGAGAAACAGTGAGGGCAAAGACGAGGAGCTACACAAAGTACGAGGGAAGAGGTTACGGCGGGGTATATTTTAAAGGCTGAATGCAAACTGCTGAATTATAGATGAGAGAGATTGATTTTAGAGGGGGAGAAGAGGAGAAGAGGAGAAAAAAGGATAGAAGACGGGGAAGGAGGGACAGAGGAGAGTGAGGGAGAGGGGGAGGCGGTGGGAGGGTAGTGCGAGTGAAGGCTGAGCAGCTAAAGCATCGCTAGCTCTAGGCCAAACATGTCTGCTCACACACACACACACACACACACACACACACACACACACACACACACACACACACACACACACACACACACACACACACACACACAGTTACCTCAAATCGATCTGAAGCTCAGCCTGCCTTTTCTTTTTACTCAAACACACACACACACACACACACACACACACACACACACACACACACACACACACACACACACACACACACACACACACACACACACACACACACCTCGCTTTCTCACACGCTGATACACTCTCACTCTGTTGGTAACAATGTGACGACAACGGTGACCTGCAGGGCAGCAAAAGTTAACTAGGAGATGTGTGTGTGTGTGTGTGTGTGTGTGTGTGTGTGTGTGTGTGTGTGTGTGTGTGTGTGTGTGTGTGTGTGTGTGTGTGTGTGTGTGTGTGTTCCTTTGTCATTGGTCTTACAAATAATTAATGGATGATGGGGGGATGGAAAAAGTGATATTGACAGCAACCTCTTCCTCCTTTCTCCTCCTGTCTCCTCTCTTCTCCATCAGTCACTCACTCAAACCCACACACACACACACACACACACACACACACACACACACAGGTTCACATCCTGGGAGATTGCCTCGTTCTCTCACACACCCGCTCTCTGCCAAGGGAATCTTTCAGCTACAGTGATGCTGATTGAGAAAAGCATTTATAAAGCTCTCTTCCAGCGAGAGGTGGGACGTGAGTGTTGCTGCAGCTTGTCTTCTCTCTATCTCTGCCCACTCTGACTCTTCTTCCCCCTCTGTGTTTGCACCCTCACAGTGAAACTATGAGCACAGGTCCGTGTGAAGAGGAAACTCTGGACAATGTGTGGAACTGATTCACCAAACTCCATCCGGAGTTCATATCACAGAACAGCTGATGTTTCTCAGCAGTGAAGACAGGGTGGCATGAAAAACGTCACATTAAAGTGAAAATTCCTAGTCTGCATTCTGAATTCTGGATTTTGAGTCCCAAGTACTGACACACAGTTACAGTTATGGCCTAAAAACACAGCTTGAAAAGGTGAACGTTGAAGGGAAAGGATAAAGTAGCAAGAAAAGCAGGCGTCGGGAAGGTGATACGGAAAACACGGGAATGAAGCAGAAGGTGAGGAGGAATGTTCAGGGCAATTTGAGGGATTTGACTCTTGCTGCGTTTGTCAAACAAATTAAACGCTGTCGAGGTTCCTCACACGCGCGCACGCACACAAACACACATATGGCTCATCCGGTCCAAATAAGGAAAAGTGCATACATTACCATAACTAATGCACCAGCCACTCCATTTAATATGCTAATTCACTGAAATATTACTGAGCCCCGTCTGTTGTAAATGAATAAATTTGAATTGCAATTAGAATAATCCTTTATAATTAATGAAATCTGTCAATTTTGGTTCAGAAGTAATTTGATTAACGGGTTGATGGGGCACCAATTAAGTGGAGGAGGAGAGAGACGGATGGTTTAGGGGAAAGGAGAAGAGAAGAAAGACAACAAGCTCTTCAGATAATCTGCTTCCTTTCATGTGTAATGAGAGATTAAGTAACATGATGTAACACTCCTTTAAAGGCATTAAAGACAAGCAGAGTCAGAAGAATAAGAGAAAGTGGACATAATGCAACCAAACCCACACTGTATCACATCGAATAAATATTACATCTGATTTAAAATTCTTGATATTGTTGATGTGAAGCTGTTAGCAGCGGTTTTCCTGTGTTATTATAAGCGAGTCTGCTGTTGGTTTTCTAATTCAAGGCCCTCAGACGACTAATTAACCACATCCACGCCGCCGTTATTAGCTAATTACAAGACTGGACACACGCCTGGCTAATTAAAGCTAATTAAAGTGTGTGTGTGAGTGGATGCGTGTGTAGATTGAGCACTAAGGAGTTTGAGGACCTTGTGTTTTAATGACACGGTGTGAGGAAGGCCCGCATTACAGCACAGCCCCCCCCCCCCCACTCCCAGTACAAAAACACAGCCGCTCCCTCTATTCCCAAATCAATAACCAAGGTCATTATGTGCAGCTGAATCATATGTTTCACTAAAGTTGCTGTGTGTTAATAATATTTCAACAGAGTTGCAGGAAAAAGCTTCTAATTTAGCTCGTTTAGTCAACACTGTCATCCATCATGGTGAAAACACAAAAGACCCCCCTGACTCGCCCCTGTTTTCTTTTTGCTTCTCTCTACTCTGCTTTTGCTCATCTAATTCTCTCCCCTCCGCAGACCCTCCTCCCCCCTCCTCCCACTTCCTCCTCCTCTGTGTCATTCCTTCCTCCCAAACGCAGATTGCATTTCATCATTTGCTTTCGTTTTCCTCGCTCCTTTCCCTTTTGCTCCTCTCATTAGGAGGCCCTTCCCTTCATTCCTCTAATCCTCGCTCTACACGCCTGAATATTCATGGACTTGTTTAGTTTTGAATATTCAAGAACCAATTAACACGATGTTTATGAATAATTAATGTTCATTATTTTCCCTTTTTGAAATTTTTAATAATTAAAATTGATTAATTTGAAAGCATAGATTTTCTTTTCTAACTTCCAGTGAAAGTGGTAGAACCTGTGTGTGTGTGTGTGTGTGTGTGTGTGTGTGTGTGTGTGTGTGTGTGTGTGTGTGTGTGTGTGTGTGTGTGTTGCTGACAGACTATTTAACAACAGCTCAGGAACTCTCTCTTTCATCTGCCGACAGTCTGTCCTGCCACCCAACTAAGGTGTGTGTGTGTGTGTGTGTGTGTGTGTGTGTGTGTGTGTGTGTGTGTGTGTGTGTGTGTGTGTGTGTGTGTGTGTGTGTGTGTGTGCACGTGTTCACACTCATGAATAAATGAACTTGTTAAAGGGAGATGAAGGAGTAGAAGGAGACAGGTTCTGCTGTCCTGTTCAAAACTGCCTGATCCTGCACGAAGCTTAACAAGCAGGAACACACACGTCACCGTGTTCCCGTACACAACGCCGGGACGCGAGCGGCGGCGGTGGCATCAGCAGCAATGCAGAAATTAACTCCACAGTGAGACTAAGAGCAGATGAGAGCGAGGCGAACGGGATGTGGGAAGACTGTTGGGGAGACGGAGAAACATGCTGCCTTGTCCTCTTTTAGTCTTACAAATACAGCAGCCGTCATGACAGGCATCATTCCTTTTAATCAGTGTCGCTGCCGTGATCAAAGAGGCACCACCTCCACAGAAAGAGACAGCGAGACACAAAGTACAATGGGAGACTCCTGTGTGTGCGTGTGTGTGTGTGTGTGTGTGTGTGTGTGTGTGTGTGTGTGTGTGTGTGTGTGTGTGTGTGTGTGTGTGTGTGTGTGTGTGTGTGTGTGTGTGTGAGAGAGAGAGAGAGAGGGAGTGACAACACCGTTTTCCGGTACCTGAACGACAGCGTGTCTACACGCTGTCACGTAACGCGAGGTCTCGCGCTGCAGCTCAGACTTCCACCTCCTCCTCCTACACACACACACACACACACACACACACACACACACACACACACACACACACACACACACACACACACACACACACCGCTGACAACTGTCAAGCGCTCACCTCCCGACTGGGCGTGTGGGTAATTAACCAGACAAAACAACTCACAACACCTCAGAGATCAAGCGCGCCGAGGAAGAACTACAAGGAAGAAAGAGACCGAGCGAAGAAACGAGAAGAAACGCGACGCGCCGACTACAAAACAAGGCAGAATTTCTAAACAGGGAGCTCCACGCACAAAGACCACAGAGGACGGGATGATGATGGAAATAGGAACCAGCCTGCACTCCTTCCCACTCCTCACATTCTGTTATTAGCCTTTAAATCTACAGCAATGGACTCGTTTCCACCTGTTACTCAGTGAAAAGTGCCTCATCACCAATAATCACCACTCTGTGATAGATGTCATTTATGCCAAAAAACCAATCACTACACAGAGGAGAAAACATTGTACTACTCTCCATCTCACTCTTTGACCTCCTCCAGACCCGACTCATCATGACGATGGCCACTAGAGGGCTTTGTTACTATATCTGAACAATTATTTATGAGTAAAATGATAATTACAGAATAAACAGATACACAGCATGTCCAAAGTCATCTCTAGCTGTGACCTGCGGCTTTTCAGCACTTTCTTCACCCTCTTCCTCAATCAATTAGGCAAAGAAAAACAATTATTCTTCCAAAAACACATGACCCAATTTAATTAAAGCCACTGTTCAATTAACAGTTTCCCCCTTTTGTTCTGACGACAAACATCACCGCAGATGTGTGTGAGCGCGTGTTTGCGTCAAAGTGCGTGCACACGTCTGACGAGCGCCGGCGCTACTTCCTGTTATGCCCGTGTAAAAGAATGGCGGAGCGTAAAGCACTAATTAGTTCCCGCTCTGACAAAGCCGGGCTGTACGGGCTGAGTGCATACACTGTTTTTATCCTACTCTGTTTAATCTCCCTGTTGTTTCCTATTTGTTCAGCTCATTATGTGATCAAAGCCATTAACATGTTTATGGAGGGGCTCTTTCATGTTGCAATAAAACACACTGAAGCAATTCATAGAGAGTCATAAGGCGATGAAATATGAATGCAGAGGCTTGAAGATGAGGAGAGTGTGTGTGTGTGTGTGTGTGTGTGTGTGTGCGCGTGTGTGTGTGTGTGTGTACATATTTGTGCGAATGTGAAAATCCGTTTCAACCTGATGAAACTCTAAGCTAACAAATACGATGAGGAGGACAGGGAGCATTTTGAGCTTTTTCCACACACACACACACATATATGGAAATACATACACAGAGGCAATAACTGTTAAATAATTCAGCATATACAAACACACACTGGAGGCAAGGTGAGGGTAAAAGCGCAGCTAAGCTAGCAGGCATGCTGAGTGGCTCGCGGTGTCAACAACCAATCAGGATGGAGCACGGTGGCCAGAGAGAGAGGCGTGACCCCCAGTGACCCTAAACTCTAATGATTTATAAACACGACTGAGAGGTGTGTGTGTGTGTGTGTGTGTGTGTGTGTGTGTGTGTGTGTGTGTGTGTGTGTGTGTGTGTGTGTGTGTGTGTGTGTGTGTGTGTGTGTGTGTCCTGGAAACCCCGGAGCTATTTAAATGTGGAGATGAATTCTTATTTATTCACACAGAAAAGGAGTGAATGTGAAGACCCCAGGGGTAAGGTTCAAAACAATACAGACAGAGGGGAGGGAGGGAGAGACGAACACAGAGGTACAGGGGAGGAAAGGAGCAAAAACAAAGAGTGGAGAAGATGGGGAGAAAGAAGGAGCGAGGGAGGACACATAGGAGACGGAGGAGGAGAAGTAATGGAAGAATGAGGAAAGTTTAAAGAGGTAAAACTGCACTCAGATCACGTACTGAGAGGAGGTTAGAGAGGCGTAAAAGACCCTCTTTTACGATCCTAAGAAGCCACACACACACACACACACACACACACACACACACACACACACACACACACACACACACACACACACACACACACACACACACACACACACACACACACACACTCCTCCTCCCTGCCCCCAGCTCTCCATGTGTGTGTGTGTGTGTCTTCATGCAATATTAAATAGGCAGTATGTGTGGGTATAAAGAGTGGAGGGGCCGGGATGCAGTGAATTATATATCACTATTGATTTGCACACACATGGAAACACACATGTACAAACACACACACACTCTCTCTCTCTATTAGATTAAAGCACACAGCTAAAACACTGACAATAGAAGAGTCTAATAGCGGATGCAGGAGAAGGAATTGGCCCAGAAGACGCAAAGCGACACATCAGCAGGCTGCAGAGGAACCATCACCCACATCCAGAGCGCAGAAATGTGCTCACGAAAACTAGACATCTAAGTTAAATTTGGTGTTTTCATATCAAATCATGTTTAAATCTGAAATTAAATGTAAAGAAACCACTGATTTGCATTTTTGGCCTCGAGCTCCAGGTTTACGACCCTACTGTACTTGCACATTTGCTGTTTGGGTGATGTCAACATTCCAGTTTAGATAAAAGCTGTATGTGATGAAAGTAAAAGCAGTACTAATGTAAAATCATAGGTGGCGAGATGTGTCAGCAGCAGGTGAGACTCCTGCACGGCTGTATAAACACATAGAACATATGACACGGTTTCATTGGACATTATCTTTTAACAAATGTAGAAAACTATGTTGAAATGTTGGGTGGTGATTGAGGCACAGATTGAGCAGGTTTGATGCTGGTGGGTCCGTTGAGCAACGTTTGTGACCTGCAGACAAAGGTTATGCAAAGAGCAGAACAAAGAAGGTCCCAGGTTTAATTGGGAACTTATAAAAGGGAAAGGAGGATTAAATGTGATTTACACCTCACTGTGTTCGCCTGTGGGCTGCGCTTATGATATCATTTGACCAAAATTGCGGCTGTGTTCCCAAATGAGCCTGGTTATTGTGTGATTTGTTCATTTTTTCCGTCCTCTTCATTTCACAAGCCACAGAGGATGAAAACGAGGCATTTTGAGTCCAACAGCTGCTTTGCTTGTACCAAATCACACCCTGGTTTAGTAATAGAGTTATTTGACGCAGCTCCCACAAAAACGACCCCTTGTCTGCATATTGACGTAATATATAGGCTCCTTGTGCCTCAAATGCAGGACAGACTGAGTAAGCACCCGAGGATGGAGTCAGGTTACTATGATACAGTCATTCATACATCAATCTTTCCTCCACTTCCCCTCTTTGGTGCACTCTTCCCCTTCACCCACCTCCACTCTCTGGCCCACTATCTGGCATTTTAATGCATCTATAGTCATGCTAATGGTGCTCAGAATTCAAAATAATTTCTCCTTTGTCCTGCTCTGCCACTCAGCCTTGATAGAGGACTGGTATCTTCCTCTCCTCGGCCTCCTCTGCCTTCATACTGACAGAATGGGATTTTGACAGAGTCCTGTCAATGTCTCAGTCTTTCTTTCTATCACCCTTATTCTGCGTGTCAGATTAGGGGAAGTGAGGGGTTGAGAGTGCTGACAGGGCATGTAAAGGAGAAGAGAGGAGGAGAGGAGGAAAGGAGAGGAGGAGAGGAGAGGAGGAGACAGTGCATTTTACATTATAAGGGATTCCAACCTTTCTATTCATGCTGGTTGACCTTTTCATCAGTAGGTAATAGAGAGGAGAATGTCCTTTACTATAAAGCCTGGATGTTAAGTCACGCTCCTCTATGCCCTAAAGAAAGAAGCGAGCACCTGATGTCACCCCAACACGACTCGGGTGAGAGGGGAGGAGGATGGGGAGGTGAACAGGAGACCAGTGTGTGTGTGTGTGTGTGTGTGTGACAGAAACGGTGGCTGG
Source organism: Betta splendens (assembly GCF_900634795.4). NCBI lineage: Eukaryota > Metazoa > Chordata > Actinopteri > Anabantiformes > Osphronemidae > Betta > Betta splendens. Next base: position 3,962,463 of record NC_040894.2, on the reverse strand, counting down.
GGTTAGGAGCATATGGTGGATGGTTATTACAGAGGGGGTAGCTCTGGCTGTGTGTGTGTGTGTGTGTGTGTGTGTGTGTGTGTGTGTGTGTGTGTGTGTGTGTGTGTGTGTGTGTGTGTGTGTGTGTGTGTGTGTGTGTGTGTGTGTGTGTGAGACGGCAGGGCAATATTGGCCTGCCATTGCGGGTCATTGCAGAGAAAACATAAAACATAATCATCCATTAAAATGCAGCTTCACACCCTCCATCACGTCCGCCGCCGCCGTAAATGCTGTGTGTGTCTGTGTGCATGCGTGTTTGTGTGCGATTCTGCATGTATATACACACGTTCACGCATGCATCACCCTCCATAAGACACAACTAGCTTTCTAAAGCCACAGAGAAAGAGAAGATGGATTTTAACTGGATTTATGCCTTATTTATAGAAAAATAATATTTAATCATTATGAGTTAGTAGGTAACAGGTAAACAGGGTATGATGTAGTAAACAGTGTTACACGTTAACACACCATACCGGATCCATTTGGAAGCTGTTCCAACCATGAGCAGAGTCAAGTCAAGTCATCGTATCTTCCAGGGGTTTGACAAAAACGGTGGCTTTAATCTTTGAGGAATTCAGGGACTGCCTGCAGTCTGTAACTCGCCGGCATAACTGAAACACTGAGTCACTTCCCTTGAGATGCGCTGCCAGGATTCGCCTTCAGCTGCTGCTTGTTTGTGGGCCTCTCCGCCTTCAGCCCCGTCCCTAACAACTCAAAAGTTGCTCAGCTGGGCCTCGATCAAGCGCCTTGGGAAGAATCTCCCATTAGTTCGCCTCAAGAAACTCTTTGGCAGTTTTATTTTCTTTTAAAACACTAGATAAAATGTTGAATATGTTAAAGGCAAAAATGTAACTTTTTATTTATGGTCATATTTACAGATTGTTATGTAGACAGATTAAATACAGCATAAACAGCTTATTTATGATGGTATTTAAGATCAATATTGTGGATAAATCTCACTAAAAATCTTTATAGCAGGACGTAACATGCGATCGCAAATAAATAATCTACTCCTTGTGATTTACAGCATCAAGCTGTGACGCTTGAGCTGCTTTCTGTCCCTGGAGACGAGAGTGACGAGAGTTAAATTCATCTGCAAACCAAGAAACTACACAACACTTTGGCACCGCGAGGCCAAGTCTGGTGCCGCAAAAATACACTAACACACAAAGAAGACGCGCTGTGACCCCCCCAAAACGCACACACAACCCTGTAAATCTCCAGCGAGCTGACGCTGGCTTCACACGGCTCTGTGTGTAACTAGCTCCAGCCCAGCGCATCACGGCTGGCAGCGAGTTTACATGTTTGTCATCTAAAAACTATTCACCCTCCACTTAGCCAAGAACACAACAGAAACAATAGACAGCCCCTTAACAATGTACCATTATCCAAAGCATGATGGGAGGAGGTGTGTGTGTGTGTGTGTGTGTGTGTGTGTGTGTGTGTGTGTGTGTGTGTGTGTGTGTGTGTGTGTGTGTGTGTGTGCGTGCGTGGAGAGGGGCGAGCGAAGGAAGGAGAGAGCGAGTAAGAGAGCGACAGAGCGAGCAGCGAAGGAGAGAATAAAGGCAGAGAGATGAGAGGGAGGATTGCAGCGAGACCAAACTGTTATTTAAACCAGGCGGCCGCCAAAACATCACAATAAATAACTCGGCTGTTTAGTCTCCACCTCAGACGCCGGGGAAGCGACAGAGCGCAACACGCGCCGGAGAGGGAAGGAGGTGAGAGGGTGGGGAATGAAAGGATGCTGGGGATGGAAGGAGTGGTGTGAGGAGGGGATGGAGGGAGATGAGACGCATTACAAGCGCCCTCTGTGTTGTCAGACTCAAAGCAGCATCCAGGATCAGCTCTCCTCCTGACTAATGAAAGGAGCAGCTCGCGAGTCGAGTACCAGGACGCCTGCCTGCAAACGTGCACGTGCACGCTACACACACACACACACACACACACACACACACACACACACACACACACACACACACACACACACACACACACACACACACACATAATGAGGAAAGGTTTCATGCAGTTGTTTGGCATTGGTGTGTGTGTGTGCAGCTCACACCTTTCCATGATAACGACACTCACGCACACGCACACGCACACGCACACACACACACACACACACACACACACACACACACACGCTTTTCTCATCCTCAGCAGAAAGCATGGCACAGCGAGGGCACCTTTGACTGCACCGAGCGCCAGCCAAGGCCGTTGATGAGAGGAAAATAGTGCTAATGCAGCAAGGAAGCTGTTCTTTCCCAATTAAGCCAATAAAGCACGCGCTCCCCTCCTTCCTGTAACTGCCTAATAAGCCATAAACACAGCTGAACATTTATAATTCTAGCTAGTCCATAAAAAAGCACTTCCCATGTGTGCAGGGGGTGAGGTGTGTGTGAAGGGGGTGAGCGCACTGGAGACGGTAGCGCAGCCCCAGCGAGAAAGCGCCTTTTTCTCTACTAAAAGAAATATTTAGTACCTCGCTGAATTAATGCGAGGGAGGAATAGAGGTGGAGGAGGGAAGAGGTGGGGGAGTCCTGCCTCCCCCTCCTCATTACCCACGACGCAGGAACACACACCACACACACACGGCACCTAAACACAGAACCTGCATCCACACATACAGCTGTCACAGAAGGAGATGAGGATGATGATGAGGAGCAGAGAAGTGGGAGCGATGTGAGTCATGGAGGAGAAACCCCATGAAGTTGGACGGGTTTTGTGTGAGCTCAGCAGTTTCTGGCCTCCTCGCTGGGCCGGCCGCTGCCTTTCTGCTCCCGGGCGAGGGGGGCCGTAAACGCAGCGTGGGGCCGCTGTAAAACAGTTCCTAAAAAACACATTTGCAGTTAACGGACTAAACGCGGGAGCTGAGGCCCGGAGGGAGGCAGTGGGACTTGGACCGGAGGAGGCGAAGTCGGCCTCAGTTTGGAGGTTTCACATCGGCCACTGCTTCGCTCCACGCGCTGTTCCTAGAGAGCGGAGGGATTTAAACATGCTTTCGTTCCCATCACATGTTTCTCCACAGAAATCACTGCACCACTGTACATGTGGCCATACTGTATTCACACACACAAACGCCAGGGTGGAATGTGGTGGAATGCAAAGCTTTCCTGCTATTGTCGGACGGAGATTGATACCGCCTCTCTTTACTGACAGACAATTGTCGAAGCTTCCTGACCTAATTATAAAAGGCAACAATAGCGACTCTCACACCCTGTCTGCCCACTAGACGGCCTGTCTGCTACTGTACAACCCTGCACCACATCTCTGCGGTGTGGTCTTTTTCTGACACTTGATGTAAGATCTCAGTTCATGTGCGAGGTCACACTGGTCGCAACTAAGGGACCAGGAGGATTTCTGTTTTCAGATGGATCAAACAGAAAAATAGTGGAAAAAAGTGGCCATTATATGGATAGTATGCAGGATAGAAACAAGAGAGTAAAAGAAAGCCAAAAGGGCAGATGTGAAACAGCTCTAATATGAGTCTGAACTCACCTCCTATTGTCTCAGTGTCTTGGAAGTCAGGAAATGTCCTGCGACATTGACACGTTCAGCGTATACACGGATGTAAAAGGTGCAAAAGTTAGATAGAAATCAACTGAGCCTAACTGTGCAGCTTCTGCAGATGTGTGTGTGTGTGTGTGTGTGTGTGTGTGTGTGTGTGTGTGTGTGTGTGTGTGTGTGTACTTGTAATGCATTGAAGTGAGACCCAAAAAACGTATTTTCCTCCTACCAAAGTGAGGACATTTTGACAAAGTGAGGACAACTCACGTCTTTGAAGGCCTGTTTAAGGGTTCAGATGTGATTTTAGGGGCTGATGTTAGAATTGGGTTTTGGTTCAGATTAGAGCAAAGGTCAGACGTCTGCCTTTAGTTGTAATGGTTGAGGAGCTAGGGAAGGTATTATGTCAATGGAGGAATGGAGGTCCTCACTTCGATGGAAGCTCAAGGATGTGTGTGTGTGGGTGCGTGCGTCATTCACGTACCGACTCTGTTCTGCACAGGAAGTGGCAGCCATCCACTTCCTGTTCGGATGGAAATCTCATCTGCAGGACGAGCTGCCCAGGGTGTTACCACGCACGAATAACACCCGAGCCGAAGGACATATATATGGAAGAACAAACACGCGGACCACCACCCAGTCTATTTCAGTTTGCATTGTCACCTGAGCCCACAGTAAATACAAACGCTTTGTTCTCGGGCCCAGCTCGGCTTAGGGGGCTTTTTCTTTTTGCCTGTGTGTGTGAGCTCTCTTTCCATAAACTAACAACAACAGTCCTATTAATACACAGTACACACTATTCACAGGCCCCTGATTTCAGCTCATGCACTAGAACTCACATTAACAACTACTGTGCATGCGATGACGCAGCTTTAATTCATCTGGAATTTGATTCACCATTGAATTCTATTTATTCCCATTGTTTTCAAGCATCACTACAATCACTTCCAACAACCCTGTGCTCATAAACGTCGCTGTCAAGGCTGCAGAAAGCCCGAGCAGGGTGAGACGCGCAAATGAGCGCACCACCGCGAGGCCGTAAACACGCTCGCTGCAGTCACAATCACGGCCACTGGAAATAGCAGTGGGCGCATAAAGCCAGCGGCCGCGCTGCCAAATGAGTGTTTACAGAGAGCCGCTGTGTTAATAAGTGCCTCCGGCCTCGTCCCCAAATCTGTCCCGTCACAAATACCTTCACGACTACGAACAAGTTGCAGGATGGTATGAAAATAATGAGCGGGATGCGTTGTTCGGAGATTTCCTTCGAGACTAATTAAAAACACAAAACAAAAAGCTGCTAAAACAAGTTATTCATTGTTTCTAAGAGCACAATGTGTACAATATAATAAGAGCAAAATGAAAGGGAATTAGTAGAAAGGGAAACAAAACCACCATGTGCACATGTAGGGCCTTTGTCACATACAGTATACTGTTAATTTACAGTGAATATGTTACTAAAAAGACTTGTCAAATGTAATATCAGTCATCCTGAACTGGAACATTTATTTATTATAAGTGACACTAAAATACATACAAGTAGTGTGTTTAATGCTAATTTAACAGAGCACAAGATAGCACATAAATAGGCAACTGCTCCAAAGTGTTCAAAGACAGGAATTAGCATACAATGAACAAATAAATTAAAGAAAATAAATCCCCTCTGCCTCTATTTGCGTGTGTCCGCCCGCTGCAGCAAACAAGCAGATTTAACTGGTAAATAAAGTCACAACACCGCGGCTGCGTCCCCCGAGATTTAACCTTAACCCTCAAGAGTGTTGCATAACAGCAGCAAACTTGACAGATAAAACACAGGCTGTTAGC